>NC_045426.1:13165006-13465006 GCF_902635505.1 Sarcophilus harrisii | reverse complement strand
AGAAATAAACAATAAGTGAAGGATTGCATAAGAAAAAAAGCTGAAATTATCAAATATTTCAAGAAAAAGAAAGTTCAAAAACCTTCAAAAACCTAAATCAATAACAATAACAATAAATAACAATAGGAAAAAATAAAAGGCCTCCAGATCTAATAAATGAGTTCAGCTAGCTATAGATAAAGACTCCAACACAAAAGATAATGATCCAACATTTGATGAGTCAGAAAATCCTGTGGAATATGAAGAGAACCTGGAATCATAACACATCCTTCCTGAGAATTTCAAAAAGAAATGAAAAGTATGAGGATAGAATTTATGGCCTGCACAGCAAAAACAATGGGCAGGATAGAAAATTGGAATCTGCAATGGCAAACCTCACCAAAGGAACTAAAGAGAGCACAAGAGATTGGATGCAAATATACAGAAGTGGAGGACAGTTTAATAGAGAATCATAAAACAATAACTTTGAAGGGAAAATATGATCTCTATACAAGCAAAACATACTGATCTCTAAGATGTGTAAAAACAACTTAAGGACAAAAATTCTCCCAGAAGAACATGACAATACAAAAATTCTTAATGTCATAATAAAGGGAAGAAAATAGAACTTCTGAACAAAGAAAATAAAATTACAGCTGAAATAATTTACGTATCACCTCCAGAAGACCCAAGGCTACAAGACCCATAGTGGTTAAATATAACAATTCAAATAAGAAACAAGTTCATCAAGTGATCAAGAGAAAGAACTTAAATACAAAGGAAATACAAAGGAAAGAAAATTTGAATAATGATGGAATATACACAGGAAGGAATGGAATAATGTATTCGGAAGAGCAATGGAACTCAGGATGCAGTCTATGAGGTTCCTACCCTGCAAATCGGAGCTTACCCATAAATGAAAAGAAAAAAAAAAGATGGAGACCCAATAATAAAGAGGCATTTGAAACATTTGTATAATAAAAATTAGAACTAAAGGGATTGTTTAAATTCTTCAATACCACAAATAACAGAAATGTAGGAGGAACAGAAAAATGCAGCAGGCAAGAACTGCAACAGTAATGAAGTGATAGCAGAGAAATCAGAAAGAGACATTTCTCAGTAAACACAAAAAGATAAGGTTAAAAATGAAAATCTAGTCAGAGTAACAATAAAGAGGAAGACAATAAGCATTATAGACAGAACATCCTGCCTACAGGTAAATTGTTGTTGCTGTTGTCGTTGTTATTGTTTTGTGGGACTGTATTACAGTATGGAGGGGAACAGGATTAGGGAGATTTAGGAATGTGAGATGTTTCAGGGTCAAATCAAAGATTAATAAGGAGAGGAAGATGACTTCTGTGGTTACAGGAAAAAAAAAGAAAAAGCATATAGGAAAATGGGTGAATAAAAGGGGAAAGATGAAAGGGATGGGGAAGTAAGGAGTACTTACTTTGGTGGTAGGAAGGGGTTGCACAAATAAATGTTTCTGTGGATGGAGAAAGCTAATCTATGAAATGAGATGGGGATCAAACATTGGATGTGGCCTGAAGGATTTGATGTTTGTAATGTATACTCATCCTACACTGAGAGACAGTGAATTGGAAATCGTGGGGACAATCTACCAATCCCTGAGGGAATGAGGGAGCATGAACCCAGGGAGACAATTTTGGTCAAATGGAGAGAGAGAAAGTAATCAGGAAAGGATTTAGAATAGCAATGGATTGCAAAATCAGAAAAATTGTGGGAGAAGGCTTTAACATGGGACAATGTCCTCGGTGACACCTACAATAACTGTCATTGTTCTGAGAGTGGGGCACAATGGAAAGTTGGAATGCATAAAGTAAACTTCACAAGGCAGTGACAGGAATCCTCTAGAGGGAAGAGCTGGAAGAAATATTTTAGAAGCTTTGATTACATGAAGAATACAGAGAAAAGAGAAAGACCAGATAATTATAAGGGTTCTGAATCAAAGAATGAAGGACTAGAGGTGACAAAAAGAGAATAGATAATGAAACAAGTGAGAGAAATCTTGTGGAAAAATACACACATATATACAAGAATTTTTTAAAAACTAAGAAACATTATTGGTACAGCAGAAGAAAAGGAAAGAGGAATCTATTTGATGGAGAGGGAGGGAGAAAGGAGGGGAAAATCATATAGCTAGATAAACTCAAGAGGAAAAAAAAAGAACCAATAAACAAAACTCCAAAGGGAAAGGTTAACAAATGAGAGAAACAGATCAGGGGTAAAAGGGACAAAACTAGCAGGAATAGTGTCACCTTAAAAAAAGATAAAGATAAAGCAACTGAAGGAATATAATATAATACTGTATTTATAGCAGAAGGAAAAAGGTCACAACAAAAAAATCCAATATCAGAGACAGATGGAAGAAAATACAAACCTAAGTTATAGCTTTAAATGTGAATGGGTCAAACAATCCAATAAAACAAAAAAGTGACAGATTGCATTAGAAAGAAAAAAACTCTACAATCTATTGTTTACAAGAAACACATTTTGGAAAAAAAAAAAAAAGACAGAAAAAGAAAAAAAATACAAAACTGAAAATGAATCCCCAAAAGCAGGATTTGTATTATGCTACCTGACTTAGCAAACACTTTTTAAAGGTTTAAATGGGAAAATTACATTATGTGGAAAGGAACCATAGAGAACAACCATTATCATCAGCAAATTTATACACTCCAAATTCTTTAGCATCTAAATTTATAAAAGAAAAATTATCTGAGTTACAAGAAGACATTGACAACAACACAATAGTGATAGAAGATTTCAATATCACTCTGTTTTGGATAAGTATAAAAGAAAAGTAAACAAAAGGGAAAATAAAGAATTTTATTAATTGTATAAACTACAGTTAAAAGATTTATACTATCTTATAAATGGGACAACAAAAACTATACACACTTCTCAGCACCACATAGAATCTTTACAAAAAATGACCATGTGCTAGGGAACAGAAACATTGTAAAAACAAATATAAATGACAAATAGTTACTGCATTTTTATAACCTATAATTCAATGAAAATAGTAATTGGTTCAAGGACCACAAACAAAAAATATAGAACCCAATGAGGACTTAACAATGAAATTCTAAATAATGAGTGAGTCCAAGAAATCATTAATAACTATATAAGAAAAAAATAATAATGGGGAAAGAGCAAACCAAAATTTCTAGAATGTGGCTAAAACAGTTCTCAGAAGAAAATCATATCCTAATAAATATAAATGATCAAATTGGGGAAAAAATGGATTAATAAAGTGAATATGCATTTTAAAATTAAAAAGTCAAAAAATAAACACAAATAAATAGGGGATATTAAAAATTCAAAGGAAAAAATATTGGAAATAAAGATATTAGGATTATGAATAGGAATAAAAACTGGTTCTTTATTTAAAATTAATAAACTTTTAGTCAATCTGATTAAAAAGATGAGAACAAAAAATTATATCAAAAAAATAGCAAATAAACTAGGTGAAATTACAGCAGAGTCAGAAGAAATAAAAAGAATAATTAGAACATATTATGTTTAGCTACTTGCTAACAAAGGCCTCTCTGCTCTGACTGCTGAATTCTCTGCCTTCTTTTAAATCTCAACTAAAATCCTACTTCTACCAACATCCTTCCCTCACCCCCTCTTAATTCTAGAGCCTTCACTTTGTTAATTATTTCCTCTTAATCACATATGTAGCTTACTTTCTCTATATTTATTTGCATTTTTCTCCCTGTTAGATTGTAAGCTCTTTAAAAACAAGAATATCTTTTGCCTGTTTTTGAATCATCAGCAGTTAGTACAGTGCCTGGCATATAGCAGGTGCTTAATAAATGTTTATTGATTGATTGATTAAAAACTAAGAACATCAAAGAAAAAGAATAATTTCTTTAAAAGTGTAAAATACTCAAACTATCAGAATGATAGAGATTTTCAAGTACCCCAATATCATAAAAGGAAATATATCTAGCTATGAAGGAACTAGCACAGAATAAATTCCTGGTCCTAATGGATTCATAAGAAAATTCTATGAAGTTTTAAAAAACAGTTAGTACTCACACTGCATGAATTAGTCTCAAAAACTGAAAAACAAATTACCCTGCCAAATTTTTTTATGACACAAATATATTCCTAATACCTAAACCAGGGAAAGATAAAATACAGAAAGAAAATTATAGGCCCATATCATTAATTAACATGACTCAACAGTTTTACACAAAATCCTATTAACCAGATTACAATGATTTTTCCAAGAAATCATCCATTATGACCAAGTGTTATTTATGGTAGGATGCAAAGATGATTCAGCTTGGGGAAAACAATCAACATAATTAATCACATTAAAAACCAAAACATCCAAAATAACACTCAGTGAGTGCAGAAAATGCTTTTGACAAAGTACAACATTTTAAAAAATGCTTTAAATTCGCCAAAGTATAGGCATAGGAAGATCTTTTGTAATATTATTTTAAAAAAAAAAAGCATCTAAGTGAAAAGCAAGCATCATATGCAATAGAGAAACATTGGAAGATTTTCTATTAAATATGCAAATGAAGCAACGATACCCCTCCCCCTACGATTATTTGATATAGTTCTGAAAATGCTAGCAACAATATGTCAAGAGAAAGAAATTAGAGGAATAAAAATAAGTAAAGAAAAGATAAAACTATCCCTGTTTGATGATGACATTGGAAAATCTTAGGGAATCAGTGTAATGTTCTGGTTGGCTTTCTGGAGGTCTTTGGACCAACCTTCGTTTCAGCTGAGTGATCACCATGAGAATAACCAGAGATAAAGTCCAAAAGTCTTTATTGTCTCCTTCATAGTCTGTCTCCTTGCCTTGGGCCCAGTTAGCTTTCTGGAGGCCCTTCAGATGGGCCTTGGTCTCAGTGGGGAAGCAGGAGGACAGGCCAGGCACCATGAGGCTGATGAAGATAGAATGTCTCTCTGAGACCTAGAACTTGAACTCCAGCCTCCAGTCTTCTGTCTTCTCTGAGAATCTGTTCAATCCCTCTTCTAGGTCTGACTCTGATCTCTTAAATACTCTATTACAATTAAATCCATTCATCATACTGATTACTATCTGTTATAAGATTAGATCAATCATAATGAACTAGAGAACTAATAATCACCATGCTAAACTAGATAACCATTGTATTATCAATTCCACTGAGTTAACACCTTGTTGTAAGAATCCTTGCCTCAAGTACTTTTCTCCAGAATTCGGGCTCATTACAAATCAGTAAAGATAGTAATTGAGATAATTAATAACTTCAGTAAAACTGCAAAGTATAAAATAAATCTTCAAAAATCAATAGCATTTTAATATAATAATAACAAAATACAGGAGACAATAACAGAAATGGAAATCCTGTTCCAAATAACAACAAAAGCATAAAATATTAGAGGGTTAGACCCTCCAAAGCACATTAAAAACTCATATAGATAAAATGTCAAAGAATTCTTTAAAGAAATGAACTATTTAAATAGTTGGAGAAACATTCGGTGCTCATGGTTAGGCCCCACCAATATAATAAAAATAACAATTCTACCAAAATCATTTTACTCCTTTAATATGCTACTGATCGAATTATCAAGGGAATAATTTACAGATTTTGTTGAAACAATAACAAAATTCATTTAGAAAAGGAAAAGATTTAGAACATCAAGGGAATGAGGAGGAATTATTATTTTGCTATAATATTAACAACCAGTTATTAAATTAAAATTAAGACTTTTTCTCTTTATTTCTTCATTCAGGGCCCAGACACTAGGTCAGTCAGCCAGTTTTTGAAAAACACGGCTGTAAAAGAATTCTCATGGAACATGCTTCTCAATCTCATAGGGGACCTTACTCACAACATAAACAGAATCTAATTTAGATGAATTTTTGCCTAAGAAATAAACCCAGGTCATTGTACCTGGACCATTGTAGGGTCAATTTATAAAGGAGAAAAATGATGAGAGTAGTCGAAATCAGGGTTTGTTTGTTTTTTACTTATCAAAGGCTCCTCCCTTTTCCATAAATATATTAAAACTTTCATCCTTTCCATGGTTTTGTCTTTGGTTATTGAGAGAAGCCACTGATCATCAATTCAGATGGGAAAATTAAAAATATATTTGTATGAATTTTTTAAATAATAGTTTGGTATCCAAAAATATATAAGTAATTAGAAAATGTATATGACTAATAATTAATAAACTAATAGTTAAGGGATATGACAAAACAGTTCTCAAAAGAACTGCAAAGTATGGGAAAATGCTCTAAATCACTAATAAGGGAAATGCAAATCAAAACAATTCTGTTTAACTTACATCCTGAAAATTGGCTAAAAATTATAAAAATGACAACAATGTTGGAAGAGTACTAGAAGAATAAGCACATTAATAAATTATTAATGGAGCTATGAAATGATATGAACATTTTGGGAAAAAGTTTGGAGTTATGCAAGTAAATTGGCTAAAATGTTCATACGTTTTGAACCAGAAACTACATACTGAGTTTGTATCCTAAGGAAAACATCAATAAGAAGAAACTCCCCCAGAATTCCAAAACATTTATGTCATCACTTTTTGTAATAGCTAATAATTGGATAAATGGGTGGCCATTGATTGGGAAATAGCCAAACAAGTTGAAGTATCTGAATTTAATGAAATTAAATGAAATTTGATAGAATATTACTATATGAAGTGAATACAGAGAAGCATGGAAAGATCTATATGAATTTATGTACAGTGAAGTAACTAGAACCAAGAAAACAATATGCACAGTAACTACACATACTGAAATTGGAAATGGAAATGGAAAGAATGACACATGAAAAAATCAAGTCAGTTATCAAGATCATGCAGAATTAAATGAAGAATTATGAGAAAACATCTCTAATCCATTCCTCCTCAGATGTGAAAGGTCCATAGGCATTACACATCCTACATGTTTTCAGACTTTTTGAATGTATCCATCAATGTGTTGATTTTTTCTCCTCTCATCATTTACAGATCATAAAAAAATAAAAATAGTCATTGGGTCAGAGACCACAAACAAAAGATATACACTTCAATAGATATTTAACAGTGAGATCCTAAATTGATAAGTCAAAGAACAGATCATGAAAGCAATTAATAAATGTTTAATACAATAATAATGTGACAGAAAGTTACAATGAGGAAACATCACCAAAATTACAACTAAAGCTACAGGGGAAAATAATATTCCTACAAACATTCATTAATAAAATAAAAAAGAGAGGACTGATGAATGGAATATGTATTTATAAAAATAGAAAAGTCAACAAAATGCTAAAATAAGAACAAAAGAAGAGATTTTGAAATTCGAGGATAAACAGATAAATTGGACAGAAAAAAAAAAACTATAGAAACAATAAATAAAACCAAAAGCTGGTTCCCTGAAAAGAATAACAAAATTGATGAGCCGAGCCTTTGGCTAATGCAATTAAAAAGGAAAGACCAGAAAGTCAAATGAATAAAATAGCAAAGGAGCAAGATGAAATCAGAACAAAACTAGAAAAAATAAAAAGAATAACCAGAGCATATTATGCACATTGTTATGCCAACAGCACTGAAAGTAACAAGGAAATAGAGAAATATCTTTAAATTAACAAAATACTGAAACTAACAGAATAAATAAAGATTTCAAAAAACTATGTCAAAAAATAAAATTGATCTAGCTGCAAAGAAATTAACTACCAAAGAAAAAAGTCCTACTGTTGAGGGATTCACAGGATAATTCTCTAAAACTTTTAAAGAACAATTAGTATTTCACAAATTATCTCAAAAATTGACAAAACACACATTAGAATTCTTTCATTAAAAAGTGGACATGAATAGTAAGGGGAGAAACAAAGAGACAGAGAGATGGAGAAAGAAACAGACAGATAAGGCAGAGACAAAAGTTAGAAAGAGACAGAGAGACAAAGACAGAAGGAGACACCAAGGGAGAGACACAGAGAGACAGAGATAGAGAGAAAGAGAGATAGAAACATAAAGGGAAACAAAGACTATACCATTGCAATTTAAAACAAGAGAAAGAAAAATTTTGTCGTATTTTTCCTAGTGAATTTATGATATTAAAAAATGAAAATCTCCGGTAAAGCATCTCTTCAGGGGGTTCCTACAAATGGTCAGATGCTTTATTTGGAAAAGGCAAAATTGGCCTAAAGAATGTGGTCAGTATGTGAGAAAATATGGTACTTATTAACTATTGTATTCCACCCAGTATGACTCCATAGGGATTTTGTTTATTTTATTAATTATGATTTTGAAAGCAAGGGGTGGTTCAGGAACATCATGCTGTTCTGGATTCTTTTATGTATGGCCAAGTTTGCTAATCTCAAAATCATTCGAGAAACAGGGGAAAAATTAATCATAACTCACATTTAGAAAGCAGTTAAGGTTGGCAAAGCACTTTTTCTCTGTGAGAGTCTTAATATCTCAGTTTTACAGGTGAAGAAACTGAGGCTCAAATAGATTAGGCTCATATCATAAAGAAAGGAAAGTCAAGGAGCATAAATCTCTCAATCTGGAAGGACCTTAGAATGTATTTCCAAAAGAAGGAAAGCTGCTTGAGGGAAGAATTGTTTCCCTTTTATCTTTGTATCCCTAAGGTTAAGCATAATGACTTGAATAAGGAGGTGCTTAATAATTGCTGATTTATACCAGAACAATTTTTATGTAAACCAAAATCCCCGTTCTCCTCTTGAAAATCTCAGTAAGGGGAAGCCCATTAAATTTGAAGTCATAACTATAATGGTTAGGAACGTTTTTCTCCCTTAAATTAATTAAAATTCTCTCTCTACAGCATCCTATCCTTTCTTCCTTCCCATCACCACCAGAATGCATTAAAATTGTAAACTTGGTGACAGATTAGAGAAAGGGTTTTGAATCCTACCTTTGCCACTTAGTGATTATCAACTTGTCACCATTCCTGAACTCAGTTTCCCCATCTGTCATCTGTAAAATGAGGACACTGGGCTATATGATCTTTGCGTGTGTCTCTATATTTATAATATAATTTCTGCCCTCTGGCACCAAGAACACCCTTAGTTTACCTTTTCATGAAAGCTTTCAGACAACTATCATGTCCCACTCCCAAATTTCATTATATTAGACATCCCTGCTGGTTTACCTAATACCCCCTCTGTGGCCCCCTTCTTCAAAACCTCATCCCAAGAACTTCTCTCCCATGTCAGAGACCATATCTTGGAGCAATCCCTGCCCAAGGGTGATGTCCTCGCTGATGACCTTTGAAAAGGGGGTTAGCTAGATGGTACAATGGATAGAGCACCAGCCCTGAAGTCAGGAGGACCTGAGTTCAAATCTAGTCTTAGACACTGAACACTTCTTAGCTGTGTGTGTGACCCTGGGCAAGTCACTTAACCCCAATTGCCTCAGGGGAAAAAAGAAAAGGAAAGCTCTAAGCATGCTTCATTTACCTCCCTCCCATCCTGCAACATCCTCCATAGCTGCCCATCTCTCTGTGTCTTACTGTGTCTCTGTCTCTGTCTGTTGCTTTTTCATTCTCTTTCTCTGTTTCTCTGTCAGTCTCTGTCTCTCTGCCTTTGTATGTATCTATCTGTCTTTCTGTCTCTGTCTCTTTTCCAAGTCTGAAACCACAAAGCAAGATCAAAACAGCTCTGCCATTGTTCTTAGCTGGGGTGTGTCAATCTATAGATCTGGGATGAGCATAATTGTTTGTAAGTTTTAGCACTCCAGTTCTCCTCCAATTGTGACCCCTTTGAGGACAAGGACTATGTTATTTTATATTTTTATTGGGTTTTTTTTAATTTGGGGTGAGTTTTTTGGTCTTGCCTTTCTTTGTATCACAGTGACCATCTATAGTAAGCAATTACTAAATGCTTGCTGATTGACTGACTGCCTCCATATACACATTTGGAGAGAAGCAGCCCTCAGCCAGGGGGCAGAATTAAAGAGAAAATTTCTTGAAGGAAGAGCATTGGGAAACTGAGTCACGAAGGTGATGAGCGCAGGAGGAAGAAGCCATGGGCAAAAGAAGGAATATGCAATTTTTGTGCAGAGAGCAGTAAACAAGGTGGCCCGATTTTAATAGGGTGCCTCGCTTGCAAAATGTGGAGGTGGTAGTGATAAAGGCCCTGAATGCCAAGTTAAGAAGTTTGCATTTAATACAGGAAATGTGCCCAAAGCCTTGACTAAGATATCAAATGAGTGTTTTGCATATTATTTTGCATTCGATTTGCATAAAATTAGGTTACAATATTCAATGTACAGAAAGTCTTTGCCTTCATCCTTCCCCTCCTCTCTCCACCTTATTGCTTCTGATTATCCCAGGATACCCTCTAGTTTTTATTTTTTGTTTTTATTGTCTTTTTATTGTGATTCCAATGGCTCAGCTCGGAAGAAGGCCTCACCTGAAGAAGTACCTGGATCACTATTTATTGCTAAAGTTCTTCATTCTTAGGAGGGAACATTCTTAGTTCCCTCACACCCGGAGGGTGGGTAAAGGTGTTTGGGGGCCATTTTCTGCTTAGTAAGATGGGCTATGAAACCATGGGAGGATGAAATCTGAGACCTCCATCTCCAGAGGGCTCCCTGGAGTATCCAGAGGATCATGTGTCCAAGAGGACGTTGTAAAGGGTTATTCTTCATGGTCAAGTTGAGGTTGGACCAGTTGGCCTCTGATTGCCCTGCAACTTGTAAAATTCTGTGATTCTATTGGAAAGCTGAAGGTTTATTAAGTTTCCTACCTTAGACTCAAATCTTAGGATCTCATTGGCAGAGATGTGCCTTAAAGTTAGGTCAAGGCAAATCCTTTATTTTGAGGCTCCAGGGGGGAAGGATGACTTGCCCAAGGTCTCAGTGGTCCAATAATGCCTCTAGCACCCAAGTTCTTGATGCTGGATCCAGCTCTCTTTCTAAGGCACAATGATGAAGAGAGAGAGGATCTAGAAATCTCTTCCACGAGGGGCACAGAGAAATGGAAAAGCAGACCACTGTCATGATGGCCCCAATAAAAAGCAGCTCCTGCTTGGAGGAGAGGAGAGTGCTTAAGTGTAATTGACTCAAAGGCATTAAACTTTTACCAGGATGATTTCAGATGTTCCTTAGGGAAGGGGAAATTATCGGGTATTACCACACCCAGGGACCAGGCTGGCAGCCCTGAAAGCTGATCTCTTGAATTTCTCCAGAGATCAGGAAGAGAAGAAAAGCACAGTGAGAAAGCCCTGGACCCGAGTCAGGAGCCTCGGGGCCAGGGGTGGGCTGGCTGGGAGGGGAGAGAAATTTGCAGATGGAAGACCTTCCTTCTTTTTTTGTCTTCCTTTGCCACTACTTGGGCATCTCCTTAGCCTCTGCCAGCCCTCACCTCCTGTTTCCTTCCTCCTTCCTTGCCAAGTTTCCATTGGTTCCAGTGGCCATTGAGGTTGTGTGGTCTAGTGGACAAAACCCTGGCCCCTGGAGACTCAGAAGGACTGTGTTCCGGTCCTAGCCTGGCTCTGGCCTAGTTTGGCTAGGGACTCGTTCTATAGGCATGAACATGACTCTCCAGGGTGCTCACACTGGACTGGAGGGGATTGAACAATCTCACATATCCCTTTCAGTTCTATGATAATATGATGCCATTCTCATCCCCAGTCCATTAAGAACTCCAGATCCTTTATCACGGAAAACTGTTGTCTAATTACATCACCTCAACCTTCGACACTACAGTGTGGTGTTGTTGTTTTAAACTCTAAGAGAGGCAAAATTGGACAATGGTAAGAACATTGGATTTGGAATACAGGACCCGAGTTCAAATCCTTCCTGTGGCACCTAAGTAAGCATGGATAAATTACTTCTTTCCTCTGGGCTTAAAGTTTCCTCAAGTGCAAGAAGGAGTTGTACTAGATCCTCTCTGAGGTTCCTTCCAGTTTTCAATCCATATTCCTATGACTTCGTATTTTTGTAGCATTATTTTTATTATTCAGAAGTGAGTAAAGAGAGAAGCCATATACTTATGGACTAGACAAGAAACCTCATGCTTGAACATCTTTAATACTTCCTCTGAATAAAGAATTGGAAGATATTGAGCTTTTCAAGCACCAAAAACATCACAAAAAGGAAATTGATTGTATTTTCAACAGACAGAAAGTCGCCTCTTTCTGATATCTCTAATGTGAGTAATTTCTGAATCTGCTGCCATGGCCACATGACCCAACCACTGACTTGTTAAAGCAGAGATGAGAATGAATAGAAAGATAGAAAAAAATAAGAAAAAAATTATAAGATACAATTAAAACACTTTCAAACTGGATAAAAAAAAAGACAAGTTGTTGTTACTAAAAATAGGAAAAAGGTGGAATAAAAGAAATAAAGTTTAACTCAGGTAAATTAATTGTTATAATAAGGACACCAGAAGAGCTGAAAAATCATCTTATTCAGAAAGTTGATTTCCTTGCCAAGCAGAGAGATGTGGCAGCACAGGACTTGAGAAGAGAAATTCCCTTGTAAAATCTTATGGAGAACAATGAGCATAAGATGAGGAGGAATATTGTCTCGAAAAAGATCCTAGAATCAGTGAAAAGAAGAAATTGCAACTAAGTAAAATAATGCCAGACTCATCTCAAGATTAAACTGGAAGGAGGCTAGCCAGCACATGAAAGGAAGGAAAGACCTGCAAAGACTGATACACTAGTCTCTTTTCCTCATCAAGGACAGAAGTGGTCCTATATAGGAACTCTCACATCATACAAGCTTTAGGTCGGAGTGCAAAGACCCCCCCCCCACACACACACACACAAAAAGAAGATGGCAAAGTGGTTGGATTAGATCAAGTGATTACATCAAGCAGAGGTCTGTGTTGTGGGGGTACCAAGGGATCAATTTTCAAGGAAGGAAACAAATATCCCATCTACCTCCATGATATTTCTTGCTTCCATCCCCTTCTCTTTTTTTCCATGCTCTCCACCCAGATCAGGCTGCCATCACTGCTTATTTAGGCTATTATGATAACTTTCATCTCAGGCTCCCTGCTTTAAGATTCTCCCTCCCTCCTTCAAACACTTGCCAAAAGTGGTTTTCTTGAGTGCCACATCACTCCCTCACTCAATAAACTCCAGTGACTCTCCATTGTTTCTAAAATCCAAAAGATAATGCTTGTTATTTAAAGCTCCTCCCAATCTACCTTTCCATCGTCACCTCATTCCCCACTTCCATCACTTTATCATTCGGTCTTCATGCTTGTGTTTTTTCTACATGACCCTTCTTTTCCTGTCATCTTGCTTTACACTGACCATCCACAATCTACCTCTTAGAATCCCTACTTTTCTTCAAAACTCTGTGCCAGAAACAGCATGGAACCTTTCCTGACTCATCCTGCCTTTCCCCACACACATACCCCATGCCTGTACCCTTCCTTTTCCCTTCCCCAGCCTTCTACCTTGTCTTTATTTTGCACATCTTTTTTAATGTTCATGTTGTTTCCCCAAAAGAACAAAAGTTCCTTTGAGGGCAAGCACTGTTTCATTTATATCTAACCTGATCCCAATACTAGATGAAACAAGAAAAATAGGAGAAGGAACCAAAATTTTATTTTACTGATTTAAAAAATAATAATAATAAAATGTATTTGGAAAAACAAAAAGTCAAGAACATCAAAGGAAATAATGAAAAAAACTGCAAAGGAAGGAAATTTAGCAGTACTAGTTCTTAAACTGTATTATAAGGCAGTAATTATCAAGAATATCTGGTAGTGGCTAAGAAATGGAAAGGTAGATAAATGAACAGAGTAGATTTACAACTTACAGTAGCAAATAAACATGATATCCTTGTATTCAACCAGTGTAAAGACTTAAGATTTGGGGATAAAAGTTCATTATTTGGTAAAAATTGCTGGGAAAATTGAAAAGCAGTATGGCAGAAACTGGGCATGGACCAATATCTTACACTATTTACCAAGATAAGGTGAAAATGGATACATGATCTAGTTATAAAGAGAGTTTTATTTTTAAAATTTTAGAATATGGAACATATATATGAGACCTATGGATATTGTGAATAATCAAGAGAGAGCAAAATTAGGTTTAAGGTGAATAATTTTGATTATACTTATAGCAGAAAATTGGAGGAAAATGTATAGACAGTTTATCAGCTAGTGGTCTCATGTCCAAAATATATAAGAGCTTTGTCAAATCTATAAGAATATGTCATTCCTTAATTGATAAATGGCCGAAGAATATGAAAGTCATCTCTAGAGTAGGGGAAGAAAGAAAAAGAAAAAAAAAGAGGGGAAAAAGAAATTTACATGACAGTTTTGTTGTATATTTGAAAGGAATAGCAAGTTGTGTATAATAGATTTGCAGTTTCATGTACATTGATTTTTTTATTCTGCTATGGAGGGAAAATGCTTGTTTTATTCTATAAAAATAGAATTTAAAAAAAGAGGATTGGAACTGGAAGAAATCGGTGAGTGCCTTTGGATAACCTCAAACCCAGAGTCATCTGGACAGTTAGGGGAGCTAAAATCCCAAAGGAGTTCTTCAGGCAGAATGTATTCAGGACATCTACATAGCCTACGAGTAGAGTGAACAGGAAGAGTTGAGGGGCCTCCCTGGCTGCATCCCCCAGATGTGACACATACATGTGTTTTAGAGTGTTTAGAGTTCGGAGTGTTTGTAGTTGGGGGGGGGGGGGGGAGACTCCCATGGAGTCAATTATCATCAGCATATCCATGATTCTCAAATTTACATATTCAGCCCTAAACTCTGCTGACTTGCAATCTCCATCTCCAGGTATCTATCTCAAACTGGATGTCTAGGGGACATCTTAAATTCAGCATTCCCAGGACTGATCTCTTTTTTCCCCTCCTAAACCATTCCCTTCCTTCTATCTTATTGGTTATTGTACAGAGCGATAGTCTCCTCCCAGTCCCCCAGGCTTACAACCCAGGAGTTATTCTCACTCTCTTGCAGCTCCCAAATCCAATATGGTACCAAAGCTTGTCAATTTTAACCTCTATAGCACATCTCAAACATCTCAAACGCACTCTCTTTTTTCTCTGACACTGCCCCCCATCCTGCTATAAGTCCTAACTCCTTCATGCTCAGGCCATGGCCAACAGCTGCAGCATCGGGGAAGGGGGCTGCTTGCCTGGAGTCTCTCCCCACTACAATCCATCATCTCTCCAGCCACGAAAATGTAGGTCTGATCATGTCACTCCCTTGCTCAATAATCTCCACTGGCTCCCTGTTGCTTCCAGGATCAAGGCCCTTTATTATGGTAGTTCCTTTCTGCCTTTCCAGTCTTCTTCTACCTTATTCTCCCATGTGTACTTTGTGGTCCAAGGACCAGTCTTCTTCTCCTTTATTCTCCCATGTATACTCTGTGGTCCAAGGACCAGTCGTCATCTTCTTCTTCTATCAACCAGATTCTCCACCTTTCAGTCCCAAACATTCCTTCGGGCTGCCCCTCAAACACACACACACAAAGTTCTCCCTCTTCTCTTACTTGTGACCTCCAGGCTTCCTTTAAAGTCCCAACTCAACTCCCATTTTCTCAGGAAGTCTTTCCTAATCCCTCTTCATTCTTTTGTCCCCTCTTTTCCTTCTGTTCCTTATTTTCCACGCATGCTCCACATAGCTTGTTTCTATGATCTGTTGTCTCCCTCCTTAGATTGTAAGCTCCCTGAGGGTCAAGACTTGCTCTCTGCTTTTTTGTGTTATTGTTGCTGAGGCGGTTGGGGATAAGTGACTTGCCCAGGGTCACACAGCCAGGCAGTGTTAAGGGTCCGAGACCAGATTTGAACTCAGGTCCTCCTGACTTCAGGGCGGGCACTTTATCCCCTGCACTCCCTGGCTGCCCCCTTCTGCCTTTTATAATCTCAGCGTTCAGCACGCCTGGCACACTTAATAAGTATCTGCTTTAAAAATGGCGCTTAATAAATGCTTATTATTGAGTGATCGATTCCAGGTCCATCCCCATTCACAACAATTGCAATGCAATCTGGGTACAGACCAAAGGGAATGTGAAGGAGAACTCTTAGGCCGTGCCTGGGGAAGCTGTGGCTTTAACCCTGGCAGGGGATGCCATCTAGTGCGAGGATCTGCCCGCTCACCTTCAGCCTCAATCAGAAGTTGTGTCGGACTTACTTCTTTTCTGCCACCAGGTGGCAGTGCTGTCAAAAAGCCAGACTTCATGTTCATGGACCCTCGAAGTTTGGCTTGGTCAAAGGCCCTCCAGAGAGTCTGTTCCCCACCACCTAATCCCTCCCCCCTTAATATACCCTCACTCTTGCTCATCCAAGTCTCTGTCTGAAACAGTGGGACTCAAGTCTTCTTGACTCCAAGTCTTAGGGGCTCCTTGCCCCAACTCCCACTCCCATAGAAAGCTGGTTTCTGGAGAAATGACCCCCTGCCGGGGTGCTAAGGGGACCCTTGAGTGTCATTTTCCTAGTGCCATCTTCTTAAGGCCTTATGTTGTGCTCCCCTCGCCACTATAACTTGTCTGTTGTGGTTACTGCCTCCCTCACATAAGCACCTAAGTGGTGCAGTGGATACAATGCTGGGCCTGGGATCAACAAGAGCCATCTCCATGAGTTAAAAATCTGCCCTCAGACAGGTTTCTAGAGTTGTGTGACTCTGGGAAAATCACTTGACTGTCTGCCTCAGTTTCCTCATCTGGTAAATGAGTTGGAGAAGGAAACGGTAAACCACTCCAGTATCTGTCGAGAAAACCTCAAATGGAATCACTGAAACAACCAACAGCAAGCTCCCTTTCGTAACAATAACAGCACTTGTAAAGTTTGCAAATCACTTTAGGTATTATTTCATCCGGTCTTCATAACAGTCCCATAGGTGGATGCGATTATTATCTCCATTTTACAGATAGGGAAACTGGGAAATTGAGGTTGAGTGATTTCCCTAAGGTTATAGAGCTAGTAAATATCTAAGTGAGATTAAAACTCAGATCTTCTCAACTGAAGGCCCTTTCCTCTCTCCATTACACTGCCAGCTGCTGACGTGGGTCACTGAGGCAAGAGCCAGTTTGTCTTGAACACGTACACTGGGAGGAGTATTTCCTTCTGTCTGGAAAGATTACTTAGAGAGGGATTGTGAGGAGCTGACAAATATTTTTTTATGTTGCACAGAAGCTGAGGGACTTTCCTCAACACAAGAGGGACATGACTAAAACTATGCTTTGCTTATGCATTAAGAAAAGATTAAGAACTTTCTTTTATTTCCTTCCCTTCTGCCCTTCTTTTCTTCTTCTCTCCTTCCTTCCTTCTTTCCTTTTTTCCTTCATTCTTTTTCTTTTCTTCCTTCCCTCCCTTCCTCCTTCCTTCCTTCTTTTTTTCTTCCCTACCTCCATCGTTCATGCCTATCTCCCTCCATTCATCCATCTTTCCCTCTTTTCCCCCTCCTTCCTTCTATCTAATGTGATCTCAAGCAACATGGAAGTTCTCTGCAAAAGACAAGAGAGTGAATCATCTTATCTTACTCCCTGTTGTAGCCAAGCCATATCTGATGTCCTGGGTGCCATATTCTAGTGCAAGAATAGCTATCTGATGATGAGCATAAGCTAATACTCCCAGCCACCTTTTGTGGTATGTTCTAGCTGAGGTACTGCCATTGGGACACTTGGCCTGGGTCCCCTGGCTACTCCTTGTGAGACATAGATTTTGGACTCTTGATAAAAGGCATAGACAACTCAAGGCTTCTGGAAGGTTTCCACCTTCCCCTTCCCCCCAAAAGCTGTCAGCTCAGGCAGGTCAAATTAGAAACCATTGCAAAAGTCCAGGAGAGAGGTGAAAAGGACTTGAACCGGTGGTAACACTTTGTGAGTGGGAAAGCAAGATAAACCAGAAGGCCACAAGAGAGCTAGATCCCTTGGATTCTTCTACAGGTTAACTTTATGTTACTTCCAGGGTAAATTGGAGAAGCGATCATCCATGGAGTCAGGCAGCATTATAAATGTTTGTTCATGAAATGTGTGCCTTGCCTTCAATTACACATGTTCAGTGATGCACATCTTAATTATCACACATTTTTAATGTGTTCATGTTTAAGTGCATTGTTATTTATGTTTATCTGCTTGGGTGTTCACATCATGCATGTACTGTGGATATTATTTGTCTCTTAGCTATTTGTAGCTCTGCCTATACTCCTTTGCCTATACATGGATGTGTATGTGCATTTATTATGTATTATTTTGCTTTCTTGAGCTATTATAACTTATTTGGCTATGCATGTTGTTATGGGCCAGAACTTGAAACAAAGGATTATTACAAGGTGTTAAGTCAGTGGAATTGATAGACAATAGTTATCTAATTTAGCACGGTTCAGTATGATTGATTTAATCCTAAAAGGAGACATTATGGGCCTTGAACTTGAAACAAGGTACTAAGTAGAATTGAGGAGAGGATGGTTAAATCTAGTTTAGCATTGATTTAATCCTACAACAAATAATGGTTTCCTAGCGATGTAATGATTGGTTTGTATTCAGTGTGGGGCATATAAGGAGAAGCTCTCAGGGCCAGAAAGACAAGCACACTAGAAGGTCTCAGAGGCTGAGACAGATTCATTCCATCTTCTGTCTTTGTTGTGGCTGGAGGCTGAAGCACAAACCTTTGTATTCAGGAAGATTCAGAAACAAAAGAAGGCAGGTGGGAGCTCAAGCCCACGGAACCAAAGAGAGAGAAAGGCTTCTAAGAAAACTAGCCAAGCCCCAAGTGAAGGAGACAAGACTTTGAAAGAGACAATAAAGGATTTGGACTTTAACCCCTGGCTGTGCTTGTGGTGATTATGGAACTGAAACGAAGGCTGCTCCCAGAGACCCCGAAGAAAACCTCAACAGAGAACATTACATTTTAAAGAGAATATTACAGCATGTAATTCTACATTATATTTATTTAAAATATGTCTTGCACTTAGTCTATATCTGCAGTCCCTGAAGCAAGCCCTGAAGTAACACTGGACATTGTACCTATCAAATTGTATCACTTATGTATATTAACTGTGGATGAGATCTTGAGATGATTACCTAGGACCCTGGCTTAGTCATCTTTGTCCTGTTAAATATGGATGTTTATTTTGATGCTTACCTTGTATTTTTTGCAGATTTCCAGTATCTCATAACTGATTTGACAAGGGACTAAAATACTTATGACCCAAGAATAAATATAACAGCATTTTGATTATACCTTTTGCAGGTCTCATCAAGGATATCAGGACATTGGAGACAGATGGCTGCAGATTTGGGCAGATATTTCCCTGCACTCTCTTTCACAGAGAAACTGAGGCAAGACAGAGATTAGGGTTTTTAATATTTTAATAGTGGAGAATTTGGACTAGCAAAGCCATACTAGTTATAGCCAGCTGGCTAGATTGGACTCTTGTCTCAAAGCATCCAGCAATCAGCAAGTAATTACAGATACTGTTATAGGGCTATCAGAGAAATAAAGGCAGGGGGGAGAAACATTTAGTAAGTTATAATTTCAGGAAGGACTGGAAATTCTGATAAGTTGGGAGTAAAGAAGGTGGTCAAACAGGAGACAGGAAGTGTGGACCAGGAAAGCTAGAGAATGCTATATAGGTATTTGAGATAAACGATCTAGAATTTTATGACTCTTTGGAATATCAGCACTCTGAGGCCCTAATTTTCTCAGTTCCAATGGCCAAGGTCGGGGGGGACACACTAACTCAGGGAAACTGAGATATTATAATTCAGGGAAACTAATACAAGGAAACCGAGATATCACAATTCAGGGAAACTGAGGCATTACACCTTTATTGACTGATTTCCACCTTGGGATTTGTGTGTTCCTACTTTTGGATTTAAGGAAACAAGAAGCAGGAAGAAAGGAAGGAGCTGTGGGGGGACAGAAACTAAGGAGTTGCTTCTCTGACAAGCTAACTAGACATGGCCAATAGCTATAGGAATTCTGGCACACGGGTGGTAAGGACAAAGGATATAACTTTTATGCCAGAGCAAATTCTGAGCTGCTAAAAAACATTCAGCTGAAGACCAGGGCCTCTGACCTTCATTTTTATCTCTCTTGAGAGATTCAGTGCACTCACTTAAAGTCCAATGTTGCCCACAGGGCTTGAAGTGTGTTTATCTTTATTTCTTAAAATTTCATTAATGTTTGTGCTTAAAAGGTTACTTTTATTCTTAAGCTGGAAAAATGTTATGAAATCTGTGATCAAGAGAATTCTAAACAATGTCTGCTTTTGCTTGAATGGAATGTTGAAATGAATGGGAGATCTTTTAAAAATGATCTAAGAGGTGAAGGAGATTTAAAATTGCTCTATTTGATAGATCAAGATTTCTGGCTGGGGGTTTGTGTTCAAAAAAGATAGAGAGTGATTATAGAACCTCAGATCATAGATTTAGAAATAAAATAGAATTTAGAGGCACAAAGTTTAACCCCCTCATTTTACAGATAAGCAAGCTGCAGCACAGACAGGTTAATTGAATTTCCTGGGGTTATAAATCTAGTAAGTGTCTCAGGCAAGGTTTAAATTCACATTTTTCTGACCTTGAATATAATGTTTACTAGACCAGAGGTGTCAAAAAATGCAGCCCCTGGGTTCCATGAGATCTCCAATACTTCTAAAAGAATCATGAACCAGATTAAATTTTTTAGAATACAATATTTAAAATCTAAGTCAGTAGTTGAGCCATGGGGATCTTTCTGGATGGACAAGTGGATATTGTTTCTATTTGAAGTTGGCCACCACCGAGCAAAGTCACCTAAGCATGGTGCTTTATTTTTTACAATTTCCCAGAGAAGAAAGAATATATTCACTGGAGTTTCTTTGAGAACCAAAACTAGTCACTAACACTGTGAAAAACTAACTGATTGACACTGAGACAAAAATCTATTATTACCCTGTCTTGGATTAAAAGGAAACTTCCTCTAAATGAAAAAGTCCTCCTCTTTCTATAACTTGATACTCTAGGCTTGACATGATGTAAGGAAATTGAGGGCAGATGCTGTTGGTTTAGTCTTTGTAATTATTTGTTTGAACCTAAATGACTAGACTTACTTTTTCAATGTTTCTAGGAAGAAGACAATTCTTAATAGCTGTATAAATAGAATAATGAATGAGTTCTTAATCGTTGGATCTATAAGTGAACAGTGGATGATCATTTGCCAGTGTGTGGGACAGGTGCTAGACCCCTTTACTCAAATTAACTAATCAGAGACATCTTCAGATACAAAGAGAAAGCCTTTATTCAGTCCCTGAAGCCAGAAGCCCAAGCACACCTGGGAGGCATCTCAGCTCTCAACATGCCTGGCAAAACAGACGCAATAAAGCTAGGTAAATAGTAAAAGATCCAAGTCTTTTCATTAGCTGGACTAAAAAGGAAGTAATCATTATTGACCGATGGTCACCAATGTTATTTGCTTCCTGTGGGTCATGTCACTTCTTGTCGCTTCCTGAAACTCAGACCTAGGTTCTGACCTTTCTTGTCCTAGAGACCCCTAGGTCTAGAGATCATGTGACTTCCTACAATCTGGGCCTGGGAAAAGTGATCTGACTTAAGTCTAAAGTCTGACTTACTCCATATCTTAGACTTTTAAGAAAACTTCACCTGGTCTCATTCACCAGAATTGTTATTATGGAGGGCAATTCCTGCCCAGGTACAGCTTTGAATCAATGTCCCCATAATCTAGAATTTGGTAAATGTAGTGTGGAAATGGTAAACATTTAATGAAAGGAATTGGCTGGTTTGGAGATGTTCTTTGGCTTCCTCTAGGGAATAGAACAGCTTCCAAGAAGTTTTGGTTCTTTAGTCTTATGGACTTTTTTGAAGGAGCCACCTATAAAAGTAAACAGATAGACTCTTTAATCTCTTTTCCTTTTCCCTTGCACCTTTCTTTGAGAGTATACAGCTGAATCCTGTGGGAGAGCCAGAGAATGTCAGAATTGACAGAATGATAATCAGAAATTCAATCCCTTTCAAAAGTAATTACTGTGAATGCCTTATGAATTTGTGCATCTGTTTTTGAATTCCTCTGAGTCCTCTGAATGCTTCATGGATTTCCTGTATATTTATGGACTCCCATGAGTTTTTGCATCTTTTGTTTCATGTGGTGTGAAATGAAGCATCTGTCCTTTACCTAATATGCATTTCTTACCTTGGATGCTTGTATGAAGATAAGTCCTTGTCAGCTGCCTTTTTGGAAATCTAGGTATGTATAATATCTGGATGTGCCTTTTTCCTAGAAAAAAAATTTGGGTGATGGCAAAAAACTAAAGATGCAATTATTTTTTGAGTTACCTCCCAAGACTGGATCCCATATATGAGAGTCCAGAGTTTTTTTTTTTTTTATTATAACTTTTTACTGACAGTATATATGCATGGGTAATTTTTTACAACATTATCCCTTGCACTCACTTCTGTTCTGATTTCTCCCTTCCCTCCCTCCACCCCCTCCCCTACATAGCAGGCAGTCTTATACATGCTAAATATATTATAGTATATCTTAGATACAATCTATGTGTGCAGAACCGAACAGTTCTCTTGTTGTACGGGAAGAATTAGATTCAGGAGGTAGAAATAACCTGAGAAGAAAAACAAAAATGCAAAGAGTTTACATTCATTTCCCAGTGTTCCTTCTCTGGGTGTAGTTGCTTCTGTCCATCATTGATCAATCGGAACTGAGTTAGATCTTCTCTTTGTCGAAGAAATCCACTTCTATCAGAATACATTCTCATACAATATGGTTGTTGAAGTATATAATGATCTCCTGATTCTGCTCATTTCACTCAGAATCAGTTCATGTAAGTGAGAGTCCAGAGTCTTGAGTGGTCCTTGAGCACCAGTTATGGAAGGAGTATTTCTTCATAGATGTTAAGTAAGTTCTTCATCACTCGAGGTCTGTGATTCAATAATTGCAAAGGTGTATGTATTAAACATTAAGCAATCATTAGCTCTCTTTTTTCAGCTGCACCAGAAAGTGTGAAGATCTTAGTCATGGATGGAACAGGTACCATAAACTAAGCTGAGTTATATGAAAGGAAAGATTGTTTATCCCCTCCCCCTTCTAGATGTTGTAGCTCCTGAGAAATGGACTTGGAGTTTTTATTTTTTACAATTTCCCAGAGCAGAAATAATATATTTGCAGTTTTAAGTGCAGGTAATGGAATCCTCATGATGACTGGAGGCAGGATTCCTAGGAGGATATTACTACTAGTCCATGAGGGAAGCCCTGAGAAGTCTAAGGGCTTGGACTTGGAACTTGTTTGGAATTATGTTTTACAGGAACTGAGTTAAATTGTAAACCTAATCCCTCTGTCCTCCTTAGAAACTGAGGTGGCAGATGGGGCTGATTATACTAGAAGTGCAGTGGATACTCATTTAAAGTTTTTTTACCTGTAAAGTTTTGTTGGTAATAATAGTACTTACTCTCTAGGGTTGTGAGGATCAAATGAGACTATAAATGTAAAAGTTCTTAGTACAGTGCCTGGTATGGTAAATACTAGCTATTATTATTATTATATCTGAAGTTTACACTATTAGAATGCTACTACCAACTAGAAATGTCCTTATAGTTCCTCTTGCATTTAAACTAGACCTAGATTGCTTCTCTTTTGGTGAAAGCAAAATGCCCTACAAGTTCTGCTTGTACCTAAAATTCACAAGTAGCTGACATTCTTTGCTTCTTCTCTGAACCTACTTGTCTTCCACTCCTGCAAAATGTCACAATTCAAGGAGGAAATTTTGGCTATCTTTGAAATTAGGACTCAGAGGAATCATCTGTTGTATAAGGACCCTTAGAGATATAGCTGTGCCCTGTGTAAAAGGAAAAGGATGCTTTTTGTGCAGACCCCAGTTTTACAACCTTACACATTGAGGGAATTATGGAAGAACTTTCACCCAGGACAGTTTCTCATCTGAGAGGAGCAACCATCAGTTGAGCTCAGATTTGTTTTTTCCCGTAGCCTTACAAATGCAAAGTAAAAGCAAGGAAGATACAAAATCAGTACCATGGACAGAGTACTGGATCCAGCTTCTAAATGCACCTGGGTTCAGCTTTCGCAATTAATGTGTGTCTTTGGAAAAGTCATGGGATTTTCCTGGTCCTCAGTTTCTTCATCTGTAAAGGGAGGAGTGGGTTTGATGGCCCCTGAGGTGCTTTGCAGCTCTAGTCATACGGTTCCATGTCATACTGTCCACACATCAAGGCCATCACCAAGATACCACTGTTTGTAAGGGTCTAGAGTCACTATGAGGAAATCAACTAGGGGCTTCTGAGAGGCTGGCCTTGTAAACACAAACAGGGAGAATCAGTTTCCTTTTAAATCCCTCATATAGGCCTATTATATACTGGATCCATACTCAGAGCTTCGGTCTCTTCTGCCCTTACACGATCTGGCTTTCTCCTCTTGAATGTCAGTTCCAGGGTTTCTATGATACCTTGTAGCTTATGTTTATTTTTGGTAACCTTTCTTCTCTTCTCCCTTGGTATACCCTTATATCAATTAAAGAAATCTTCCCTTCATAGCCTAATGCCTTCATTCTGTTCTCTATCTTTATTGATATAGTGAATAATACGGTGTGCTTTACAGTTTTATAAAAGGATAGAGTTGAGGAAAATACTCCTCTTCTATTTGGCCTTTATATTAGCTCCAAGAAAAGATGAAGACTCTTCATCCTACAGATGAAGGTACAGAGGACCAGGGAAGATCATAGAATTCAGTAGTTATATTCTGGGACTAGAGCCCAAAATTGCTGATTCCAGTATACCACGTCGCCTCTACAATGTGTGCTGTCTTTGCTGTACTCATCCTTCCATTTTGATTCTTCAAAGGATTTCATTGGTTGTTTTGTCTGTCTACTCATGAACATCACAACTCATTCTGTGTTGTTCTTGCCCAGACTTTTCCAAAATTCCTCCAAAACACCCCAAAATGCTGGAGGCCTTTTATCTTATTCTTTACTAACCCAGGTTCCCCATCTTTTGTCTCCCAAACACTTGGCTTGAGACACCTCCTTTTTCTGGTCATACATTATTTCAACAAACATTGTTTGACTTCTGAGGATACAAAGAGGAAAAAATAGCAATATTTGACCTTATAAAACTTGTATTCTACTGATTGTTTTATTTATAAGACTACCAATGAGTTCAATTCCTCCAATCATTGGTTGGTTTTTTGCTCATGGATAAAGATATTTGTTAACTAACTTAAAAATTCTAAGAATTGTGCCATCACCCTCTGACTTCTTTCTATTGTTTTGTGAATATGGAACCAGCAAGGGCTGCAGAGGACCTTGTTATCCCTCTTATTTGTTCCATGGATCTCTTGGTAGCCAATCAGCTATTGAGAATTATTTCTATATTTCCTTGGACTTGTCTTCAAGGGAGATATTGCAAGATTCATACTTGAATTCTTTCTAGTTGGTCAAGATCTACCCAGATCTGGAATTCCATTGAAATAGCCTTCAAGAACTCCAGGACAGTTTTCCACTACAAACAAGCATAGGAATACTGTTCTGTGGTTAATATATTCATATTAGATATATTTGAACCTGAGCAAGTCATTTAACCTCTGTTTGTCTCAGTTTCCTCATTTATGAGTTAATAATAGCGCTCACCTTCTAGAGCTCTTGTGAGGATCAAATGAGATCATTGTAAATTGCTTAGCATATTTCCTGGTACATTAGGGGAGGGGGTGGGGGGGGTGGGGTAAGAGGTGAAAAATTGGAACAAGAGGTTTGGCAATTGTTAATGCTGTAAAGTTACCCATGTATATATATCCTGTAAATTAAAGGCTATTAAATAAAAATAAAAAAAAAATATATAACCTTTTGATTCTATAAAGTGTAGGATTTTGCAAACTATGTTTAATTTGTAAGCTGACATTATGACATTAAAGGAAGCATGGGATTATGAATGTTTTTATAAAGCCTACAATAAATTATCAGATTGAAAACTGTAAAAAAAAAAAAATATTTCCTGGTACATCATAGGTTTTTAATAAATGATTATTTCCCTCCTTTTTTCCTCCCTCCTTCATTTCTATCCTTTCTTTCCTCATTATTTCTAGGTTTTAAATTAAGTATAACTAATGGAAATTCCTCCATGTTAGGCCTTTTAGAGATAATGTTCCATTTTTGTTGACTAACAATGGCAACTTCTACCTAGAAGAATGAAGACTTCCTGGTAGACCCAGTTTTGTATTGGTTAGTCATAGATTTCCACTAAAAATATCAAAATGTTATAATTTTTTTTGGCTTAGTAATGTTATAAAGTCATTTCTGGTGACGCATTTCTGATTAGGTAAAGGGGACATTTTGTTTGTTTGCATGACCTTAGGCGACTCTTGAATGATTTGGGAATCATGTGCTGGTTCTCTCTGGCATAGGAGCTCCTTTAGTGTGGGCCAACCTCCTGCATTCATGCCAGATATTGGCTACAGATATTCACTTCACTTTTTTAGAAAGGAAACTTGGAGAAGTGCCCACTTTGGGGGCCATGTTCTCATTATACCTGGAGACCAAGGATGTTCCATCTGAAAGCAGTACTCTATTTTCTTTGTTTTGTACATGTAGGTCTTTTACCATTCCTACAAAAGACTTGGGGGACAACTGTAAGCAGAGTATCGTGAGTGATGTGAGTGATGGAGGAAGTCAAAAGAAAGGGGGAGATTTGAAATGAATGAGTTGGAATACTGGTAATGAGACTGGGAAATGGCAACTTGATTGCAGGAATCAATGCCTTTTCTCTCTGTGTGACCACATTGTTGGAGCTGTGAGAGCAAAGCAGAAATGTCCTTGGATTTGCTCAAGGCTCTTAGGAAGGAGGTATAAAGTGAGTGTGCACCTCATTTTGGCTTGGGAATCTGGAAACAAAAGTGTGTCCATGGGAAAGTGAAGCGACTCTAGATGCAGACTTACTGTCATACCATATGTCACTTTGAAGAAGCAAAAAAAAAGGTACCTCAAGATTCTGCATCATATCAACAAATGTTGATCCATTTCCAGAAGTTTCATCATTAGTGAAAACCCTCAACCCCTATCTTGCTAAGAGCAACAGAAGGAACAGAATTTCCCAGTTCCCGGACTGTCCACTACAGGGAGGGTAATGTAGAGATAGATAAAAAAAATGGCAGCCTGGGGAAGGAAGTGTTGGGTGCTTGAGTATTAATTGGTTTGAATTCATTTGTATTAGTAAAGCCTATATATGTACATCTTTGTGGTGAAGGGCTAGTAAGACAGATACTAGTCACTGATTTGGGGCCATAATCTAGACAAATGAGAGTCCTTAATTGATAGCCACATGTCCAAGGTCTTGATTACTGAACAGAACTGGGCACTGATCATGGCACATCATTAGCCTGGTTACTTTCATTCTTTAAGACTATGATTTCTTAAGTATAGTGCATGTATTATAGTGCATGTATCAATGCCCTCCATGTTTTACTTGTCCTCATGTGTTGATGTATCCCAAAGCATGCCCCCATGCATAACTCTTTCTGAAGATGACAAAAAGGTGCCCTGTCTACTAGAGTTCCAACCTGAAGCTTTTCCAGCTCTGTAGGATCTACCAAAGACTGAGCTTTATTCAACATATCCTTAAGAATCTGCCCCCACATCATGATGAGATATGGACCTTAGGGGTGAATAAAGCACTAAATTCAAACTTACCATGTATTACTCCTAAAATAATGAGCAGACAAGAAAATAAGCTCAAGGAATACTATAAAACACGAGTGACATCCAAATATAACAAGAATTAATATTTAATTTTTCAAGTATTCATGACAAAGTCAATAAATATTTTTTTATGTGACATCTGATGCTTTGAGTAAGCTTAATTTCTTTTACGATCACACAAAACATCTATAGTGGTTAATTCACAGCATTTCCTGGTTAGCATGCAAGGTCATTGTAAGTGATTATTATTATAAGCAAGGTGCTATATCAGGGTGCCATACCATTTCTATGGGTGAAGAAATGATATTTAAATATAATCCAGACATTAATTCTCTAGAACTTTATAAATTTCCTTTTATGCATTAATACAGTATCTGATTTTTTGAAAAAGGAAACTCTGATGTATATCATTGTTATATGAGATTATTTAAGTCATTTTAAAGATTTCACTGAATATTTAAATAAACAATTATTTATGTCTGATAATTTAAAAAAACTGAAAATAAATACTCATCAAGTTGCTGACTCTACTCTATGCTTCCATTATGGGATAAAAGCAAAGCTGCAAGGATATAGCCTCTGATCAGTCTATTGATTGATCTCAGCCAGTGTCAGTCAAAGTGGACTTTGCCATCAGGTACTTCCAAGGTAGCAACGGCTCCATTGCAAACCATCTGCTGTGGTTTTTTCTTGGCACTGGTCTTCAGCAAGTAGTGTCGATAGGCCTTCTGGATGACAGCTGCACACCGTTCTTCTTCCATGCGCTTTGTGGTGGTCACAATCGGTTCATATAACTTCTTGTTAGGATTAGCCTCCATGAATTTCTCTTCCATCTGGCTTTTAAGGCAATCCATCCCCTCGGAGTCACCCAGCACTCTCGTGGTGAAAGCAAACAGTATATCCATGCAGTGGAGCCGATTGCCACTGACCATGGGCAGATCCATCATTAGAAGCTGATTTCTATTTGGTTTGGCCACACGTAAGGGATCTGGCAAGGAATCGGCAAAGTCTGAGAGAGCCGAGTATTCGATGAATTGTGTTGCTTCGGGATCAAATTTTTCCCAAATTTCATAGAATATGTCAAAATCATCCTCACTTAAGGGATCCTCACTTTCTTCAGTGGCTGTGTTGAAATTTTCTAAAATCACAGCAATGTACATGTTCACAACAATAAGGAAGGAGATAATGATATAACTGACAAAGAAGGCAATTGCCATGACAGAGGTCACAGACTCACTATTTGGTTTACTGTCACTTTTGGAACAATATGAACTTTCTGAACTACAAGAACTTTTATTATAACGAGAATTCTGTGGCTTGCAAGAGGAATTTCCTGAAGTCAACATAGGACTTAAAAGGGCATCCCAGCCTGCTGACGTAGTGATCTGGAAGAGGCAGAGCATGCTGCTGCCGAAGTCTTGGAAGTTGAATATATCGTCAATCCCTGCCTCATATTTCACGTGGGAAAAATTCGTCATACCAATAATGGCATAGATAAACATGACCAGAAAGAGCAGAAGCCCAATGTTGAATAGGGAAGGAAGTGACATCATCAGTGCAAAAAGAAGAGTCCTGATTCCTTTAGCTGCTCGAACGAGTCTGAGTATTCGGCCAATCCGAGCCAAGCGGATAACTCTGAAGAGCACTGGAGGGAATGGAATTGTCTTATGCTTTTCCAGTTGAGAAATCAAAAGGCCTTTAGAAAAAAAAATAAAAATTAATTTTCCAGAAAACATTTTGAATTCATGTGAATGGATAATTTTTTCTATCTACAAATTGTGTTGGTAACTTTCATGTTATCCGGGGAGTTTTGAACCCTTTATCAAAAAGGCATTTGAAGAAATGAAATTATTGACAATTGAAAAGATATCATTTGATGTAAAAATATTTATTTCTAAATATCCTTAAATGTTTGAGTTTGTCCCAAAGAAATTGTCCCTTCTTAATATGTTGGATATAATTTGAGATCTAGGAAGCCAATGACTTATTAGCACAGCTTTTTAATGGATTCTCGAGCAAGACTGCAATCTCAAAGCTCTTTTGATTTTATGATGAACCTTGGGGATGAGAGCATGAGAAGAAATATAAAGAATGAACTCCATTAGAAAAATAATTTCTTACAAAATGTCACTTGTGCTATCAGTTCCCCCAACTACGGTTTTGCTTATCTATTTTTTAAGAGTTGGATAAGATTGTTTTGGGAATTGTTATGGTAGAACAAAATGTATCAATAAAATATTTTTAAAAAAAAAAGAAAAAAATCTCTTGCATCCTTTCACAACACAGGGCAGGAATCAGATTTTCTTCTTATCTGGATTCTTATTCAACCCATCAAGAAACATTTACTAGTGTCCAGGTTAAGTACAGAAATACAAAAGAAAAGCAAAAAACAGTCCTTTCCTTTGAGGAGTTTCAGTTAATCTAATAGAAGAAGCAACATGTACATAATTATGGACAAATACTTTGTATTAAGGATAAATTAGGGGCAGCTAGGTGGCACAGTGGATAGAGCACCAGCCCTGAAGTCAGGAGGACCTGAGTTCAAATTTGACTTCAGCACTTAACTCTTCCTAGCTGTGTGACCCTGGGCAAGTCAATTAACCCCAATTACCTCAGCAAAAGAAAGAAAGATAAATTAGAAATAATCAATAAAGAGAAGGCACTGTGACCAAGAGAAATTGGAAAAGGCTTCCAATGGTAGATGGGATTTTAATTGGGACCTGATGGAATGTGAGGAAATCAAAAGGCAAAGATGGGGAAGGACAGAGTTCTAGGCATGGAGAGCCCCAAGATGGAATGTTTTAATTACAGTATGGCCATGAGAACAATGTCACTGAATTAAAGACTTGATGAATAAGGTATAAGAAGCCTAGTAAATTAGGACTTTGAATGTTATGTTATGTAGGACTTTGAAGGCTCAACAGCATTTTATGTTTGATTCTGGAGGCAACAGGGAGTCACTGGAGTTTAATGAGTGACTTGGGTGACATGGTTGGATTTGTGCTTTAGGAAAATCACTAGGCTAAATGGAGGATGGTTTAGAGTGGCGAGATCTCAAGACAAAGAAACCCACCAGGAATCTATTGCAATAGGCCAAGTATGAGAGGTAATGAGGGTCTGGGAAGGAACCTTAGATGGGAAAAGGAGCATATTTGAGAGGTGCCACAGAGATGAAATGTATAGGAATTGGTATTTGATTGGATATGGAGGTGAAAGAGTGAGAGATCAAGGATGACATCTGTTTCTTCAAAAATAAGTTAGATATAGTCAAAAAGAACTGGGTTCTAATCCCAGATTTGCTATTAGATTTATCCCTAAGGCAAACAACCATAATCACACTGCTAGCTAATGGCTAATCCACTATGAGCTCTGTGATTATGGCATTTATCCTTTCATCTTCAAAGTCCTTATATGTGGAATTGGGATAAAAGTATTTATATTGTTTCATAGGGTGGTATGAGAACAGTGCTCGTAAACACTAAAGCCAATATTAATGTGAGTTCTTATTCATATGAATAATAAATGATGATAATAATAACAATTGCTTGGGGTATTTTATGGTTCCCAATACAAGTATAATGTGGACAAGTAAGGGAATCTCCTCTGATCTTCAGAACTCTGGTCCATTTCTAGAGTTCCTGTTCAGTGCAAAGACCTTAGCCCTTTGGTATGACACAGCAAACTCTAAATAGTCCCTTAGTCTAGTCCTTTCTCAGTTTAAAAGAAAAGATACCTATTTTTTTTCTCTTTTTCTTCTTCTCTCTGGTACTTTCCATCCATATGGATGGGGAGAATCCAAGGGATCATCCTATATTTGCTAATTGCTCCAGATCACTAAACTCCAGAGTTTGAGCCAGAATACCCAAGACTCATCAGAATTATACTAGACTCTCTGGGGTAGGAGAAGGGGAACGTTACCCTCATTTTGCAAGAACATAAATATTTGTTTGATTAAAGAGCTATCAGCAATGTAAATATAAAGTTACCAACTTACATTTGTGAGAAACAGAATGAGCAAAACAGAGTGTAAGACATTGAGAATGAACTTTAGCGAACAGAAGGAGATTAGGAAAAAGCTCAAAGGAGTTCTGCTCTTCTTCTATCAGGGGCATTTTAAAGGGGACTAAATGGTTCTGCTATCTTTAGGAAGGCAGGAAGAGGTCACTGATAGTTGCTTTCTTGCCCCTGGGCCAACTTAGCTACCTCGTTTGTTTTTTATTTATTTAATTTTTTGAGCTTCTTTATTTGGATAGTAACTATGACTTTGGATTCTAACACCCCACACAATATGTTTTTGTCCCTCTGCTAGCTCTGAATGTTTTTCTTTGCTTCATTTTTATTTGAGGAGCAGTTGTTGTTGTGTCTTCGTCAAGTGACTACAGTGTCTCAAATCAAAAGCTCCAGAGAGAGGGGAGATCCATGTCTGTTGACACTGATCTGGATTTTTTAAATACTATGTCCTCTCCCTGGCCCCAGCCCCACTCAGTGTAAGTGATTTTTCCCACTGAAGTCTTTACATAGTACTTTGGATCTCTGATGCATTCATCAATGTTGGTTATTCCAAATCTTCAGCCATAGATTTTACAAGATATCAGAGGTGCCCTTGAGTCAGATTCTGAAATTCTCAGCCCCCGATACCACCCCATATCTCCTTATTTTACAATATAACCTTGTCTCCTACTTTACCAGCAGGAAGACTGAGGTCACCAAATTAGAGAAATCGCAGCCTCACTCAGATCCTGGGTCTTGAAGAATTGTTTGACCTTCAGCAAATCACTTTACTTCTCATGGCCTCGGTTTCCTCAAATATAAAATGAGGGAGATGGAATTTCCAGCTTCATACCTATAATTTAAACTACTTAACCCAGCATTCATATACCTCCCAATCCAACTCCTCTCTACCTTTTCCTAAAACTCACTGTGAAGATCTCCTATATTCAAGGCCAAGGGGATAACTCACCCATAATTTCCTATTTGGTCCAGTCACTTTCCATGTCAATACTTTTCATCTTTCGGGCTTCTACATACATTTAGACTGAACCACACCTCATTTCCCCTTACTAAAAGAGCACTTTCTTCCAAATGCCTTCAAGTGATCTCCAGTTGAAAATCAAGTCTTTTTCATCTTACTACTAAGACTTGGGATCTCTCCTTTTTATCAATCACATTCTAAGCTATACTATATTAATTTGGGGAAGCATATGAAGCATATGAAGACAGAGAGATAGCACAGTGTATGGAGATTTGACCTGACTTCAAACCTTTCTCTAACACTTTCCAGCTATGTGACCCTAACCACTTAATCTCTGAAACTCTTTCCTCATCCATAAAATGAGGATAATAAAGATTCCTACTCCCAGGATTGGGGTTTGGATCAAAAGAGATAACATCTACAAAGTGTTTTGCAAATCTTAAAGTTCTCTATAAATGCTAGCTATCATCATTTAAAAAATCTTATTTAAAGTTTGAATACTCAAACTTAGTAACTGTGTCACCTGGGGGAGTTATTTGACCTCTCATTCATTTGTTAAAAAAAAAAAAAACAAGGCTAACAATACTGTCAATCTCTGTCCCAAATAGACAATGTTTGTTGTTTGTCACATTTTATGAAGAATATAAAATAAAAAGTATGCAGAGGAGGACCAGAATGGCAAGTGGATTGGAAATTATGCTATAGGAACACTAATTAGGAACAAAAAATGTCTGCATTAGATAAGACTGAAGGAGAACCCAATAGGAGTCAAATCTGCAAAGAATTAAAGAGCTGGCCTGTTTCAAAAGAATCACTTTTGTTCTCCATGGCCCCAAAATTCAGAATAAGGAATAAAAGATGGGAATTGAAAAGAAGCAAATTAAGATTTAATGTGAGAAAAAAGACCCTCAAAATTGGGTATTATCCTGGAATGGAATGGATGTCGTAGGAAGATGATGGGTTCCTCCTCATCAGAAGTCCTTGAATATTGCTGACTGATCCCTATTATATTGCAGTCATCTAGTAGAGGAATATTTGAGAGAACTCTTGTGACTGGTGAAAAAAAAAAGGCATTTTGTCATCCTAAAAGTCCTATACTGTGAGCAAGTATTATCATTGCTGTATGCTTTATCTCCTCCATAAATGCTCTCTCTCCCCCTGCAAATTTCCTTATTTTACTGATCCCTATATTTGTTCTATCTCTGATAAAATCACAATTTCTCAAAGACAGATACTCTTTGCCATTTTGTCTTTATATTCCGTGTACCCACTAGAGCCCATGTTCATAACGCAGGCTCACTAACTATTTGTTGAATTGAGTTGCTTTGTATCCATAGTTATTTCTATATGTAACATCTCCCTCTACTGGACTTGGATTGTAAAGTCCATAAGGGAAAATACTGGGTCTTAGCTAAACTTCAATCTCACTCAGGACCTACCTATAATAGTGTCTTATATACAGTAGGCATTTAATAAATGTCCACTGAATTGAAATTTTTTATTTCATTTTGGACAAAACCAAAGAGATAAAAATCAGGCCATAAACTCTCCATAATTTATCACATCAAGTGACATTTTAAAAAGTTAGCCATGTGTTCAAAATGGCATATTAATGCTAAAATGATACTGAATATAGTTTATGAAACTGTGGTTAGAAACCTTGACCATCATTTTTACTTACTAATAACAGAGAGGACCACGACCACACAATCAAATAAGTTCCAACCATTAGCGAAGTAGAATTGTCTCAGAGCAAAGATTTTCAAGAGACACTCGACTGTGAAGATAACAACAAAGAAGGAGTTGAGGGTTTCCAGAAATTGTGCCTTTTGCAGATTGGGTCCTTCGGGAGAGTCCGTTTCTGCCATCATGGTGACCATATTAAGGCAAATGAGAGTTATGATGAAAATATCAAAAGCTTGGTTCGTGACTACATCAAATACAAAAGCTTGGCATTTATTCTGAGGAAAGAAGACAAAGGAGAAGTCCAGGTAAGTTATACAAATAAAATAAATGAAACACTCTTTCACAGTCTTTCCCCCAACTATAGGGATGGAATTCAAAGGAGAAAATATTTTTGTCTTCCCACGGGACAATTTGGAAATATTGAGGTCAATCTATAGTTTGTATATTATGAGAATTCCAGCCACAGGTGTATGATGATCCATGAAACTTGAGAAATAAATTCTGGTCATTTTTGAGGTTCAACTATAGTAGCATAATTCTCATTCTGTGATTTTATTTTACAATACACAGATCCAACAAATTCCATGGCAGAATTATCTCCATTTAGTGGTGTCTTTGTCATTAGTGTTAATGGGCCTTACCATAAACTATTACATAACAGTTCCTTCTTATTGGAGTAAAAGCAGGTGATTCCTCCCAAACTCCCGATTCCTCTATTACTGATATATACATACATATAGCTAGATACATAAATAGATAGATAGATAGATAGATAAATAGATAGATATAACAATTCAGTTGATCTCACCAAAGGCCTTGGAATAGGTTTTTGGGGCTTCTTTGATCCCAGTTTTTTCATTGCATTGTAATATTTTTTCTGCTCCTCTGTCATGAAGATATCTTGGCCACCTAAGTACATTGGAAAAACATTGTTAATCCTTTCTGGTCCATTATGGGAGACCATCTGAAGTTTCAGAAATGAAGCTTTGCATTTCTATAATTTTCAACATCCCAGGAAGCCACATGACAGATTCTAGAAGACTTCTGCAAAGCTATGGAAGGTTATTCATTAATAGCTGATTTTCATCTTAATGGAGGATATAAAACTAAAAGTTACATCTAAAATATTTAATATGAGGGTGACATTACTCATAGTCAGGCCTATCTTATGGGAAGAAAGCAATTTGTTTTTGAATTCTTTACCATACCTTTATTTTAAAAAAAAGTAAATTATAATCTATACTAATGATTTAAAACTTCTATAAAATCAGGAAAATGGACCAGATGACTTTGTACAGGTTTACAAATAATTTGTTCTTTGACAATTAAGAGGAATAAACATTCTGAGAGGCAAATCAGAGAAACTTAGACTCTTCTACAACCTTCAGCAAAAGGAAAATTCTCAGTCTCAAAAAATTGTCTAAGGATAGCTGTATCAAATGGCCATGGAAAGATCTTGATGTCTCACTCTAACATTTTGCACTTTCTTAAGGGTCTTTCATTAATGGTATTGCAAAAGGATAGAGAATATTGGTGGGGGGGGGGAATTAGAGGAAAGATTTTGTATTCCAGCAGAGGGAATGTAGAAGTGGAGAAAAGCTCACAGACACACTCAGAGAAAAGGGTGGGGATGACAAACGTAAGCACTATGCGGTCTGTCTCGAAGCCCCAGATGATGCCCTTCAAAGGGCTCTTCTAATACGGTCTTAAGAGCCTTGATTATGGAAGGACATAGTGAAATGGAAAGCATTTGTCACATAGACCCAAATCAGGTCTCTGAGGCTTTTTTACATGGAAGAAGAGTTCTATTTCATTGCCTGATTGGTTCCTAAATAACTAAAGAAACCTGGAAGACTATGAAAGTGCAAACAAGTATCATGAATATATACTATGGTGAGGTAACCTACTGTTATGAATTAACTGCAGTACAATATTTTGAGGCAAAAGGAAGGGAGAAGAGAGTAAAGGGAGAGAAAGGGGGATTGATATTGTTCCTAAGAGGCATCAATTCCAGAGTCTCTTTCAACATGTTGCCTCCTTATTAATGGAAAGGGATAGTTTAGTCCCTTTTCTAGGACAGAGATGATGTACTGTAGACCCAGCTTCCATTCAGATGGTGAAATCCTTAACGTCCTCCATTTATGATCATCTAGGATGGCATTACAGACATCATTGGTGATCTTTGGGCATGGTGATGAGCAGTCCGAGGAGCAAAAGAAGCATCCAGAGCATAACATACAAAGGGATGCAAGGGGCCCTTTCTAACATTTTTTATGTAAATATTTTTAAGTCCAGAAATTCTCTTCACAGCATGGAAATATGAGTGTTATGATGTCAAATCCTATGTGTTATAAGACTAACAAGCACAGGAACTAGAACTTAGCTTTATTGTTACAGGGGACTCCCCTATGAGGAAATCCCCCTGCCACAGCAGATCACCATCTTCTTTGGATATTATGCTCTTTAAAAATTTCCCATAACCTTGAATTATTAAGTGGCTGTCTCAGAATCACAAAGCCAGCATGTGTTAGAGGGAGGGCATGAATCCTAGTGTTCTAGCTTAAAAGTTAACTCTTGATGTGCCCTGCTGACAGTAATACAGTAGCACCATTTTCCCATCATGATTAAGAAACACAAATGCTTCCTCCTGGCCTTCTCTCTGCAAAAGATACATAACAAGGACCATCATGACACTTATCTTTTTTTGCTGTTGGTTAAAGTTGTCGATGATAACACCAATGAAAAGATTCAAAGTGAAGAATGAGCCAAAAATGATAAAACCGACAAAGTAGAGATACGCATATATATTTGTCTCAAAGACTGGCTGCTTCCCTCTCTATGGGAATGAAAACACAGAAGACAAAAATCATCAGAAAAAGATAAATTCTCATTTTGATCGACTTATTTTAAAGACCAAAGGGTTTTTAACTCAGCTCAAACCACTCAGACAATATGCAATACCAGAAAATCATATCAAGATTTTATTTTTAATTTTAAAAATTTTATTAATTTTAGCATTCTTTTCTTTTTAACTTTTGAGTTCTGAATTCTCTCTTATCTTCTTTCCCTCCCATTCCCTCCAATCCATAGAGAAAGCAAACAATATGATAACAATTACAGCAATCAACTGAAATCATGCAAAACATTTCCATATTAGCCATATCACAAAAAAGGAAGAAAAATAAAGCGAGAAAATTATATTTCAATTTGTACTCAGAGTTCACCAGTTCTCTCTCTGAAGTTACATAGCATTTTTTTCATCATGGTTCCTTTGGAATTGTCTTTGATTATTGTATTAATTAGAATAGCTAACTTTTTCACAGTTGATCATTATTACATTGTTTTCACCAATACACAATGATCTCTGTGTCCTTTTCATTTCACTTAGCATCAGTTCATATAAGTCTTATCATGTTGGATCTTTTAAAATCTTTCCCTTAGTCATTTCTTTTTGCAAAATAGTACTCCATCACAATCATAAGGTACAACTTGTTCAGCCATTACCGAATGATGAGTATTCCCTAAATTTCCAATTCTTTGCAAACACAAAAAGGAGTTGTTATGAGTATTTTTGTACTTAAAGATCATTTTCCTTTTACTTTGATCTCTTTGGGGTACAGACCTAGTAATAGTATTGCTAAGTCAAAGGATATACTTAGTCTTATTTCTCTTTGGACATAGTTCCAAATTCTTCTGCACAATGATTGGATCAGTTCACAACTAACAGTTTATTAATTTAGTTATTTTCCCTCATCTCCTCTATCACTTGTCATTTCTGATAGATGTGAGATGGTAACTTGAGTTGTTTTCATTTGCTTTTCTTTAATCAATAGTTGTTTAAGTCATTTTTCATGTGACTAAAGTTTTTATTTCTTCTTCTGAAAACTACTTATTCATATATTTTGATCATTTATCAACTGAGAAATTAGCTCTTATTTTTATAAATTTGACTCAATTTATTATATGAGAAATGAGGCCTTTTTCAGAGAAATATGCTCTTAATTTTTTTTAAATTGATGATCTACAGTACCTTTTAACAAAATGTAGGGTTTTTGCTTATCCATTTTAATTAGCTATTCTGAGTTTCATTTTTTCTAACATCCTCCTCTCCCTGCCTTTTTTACTTAGCTGAAGCAAATTATATTCTCCAGTCCTTTATTTTACCTCTGTGTATTTTTCTGGTTGAAGTATATTTTCTTATATACAACATGTTGTTGGATTACGTTTTGAATCCATTCTACTATCTTCTTCTGTTTCATAGATGAGTTCATCTTATTCACATCCAGAGTTATGTTTACTATATATTTCCCTCCATCCCATTTTCTTCTGTTTCTTCTTCTCTCTCTCTTTTTATCTTGTCCCTCCCCCCAAATCTGTTTTGTTTCTGATCACTGTCTCCTTTAATCCAACCACTCTTTTATCACTTCTCTTAATATCTTCTCTCTTTCTCCTCCTATTTCCCTATTGGGTAAGATAGATTTCTATATCCTACTGAGTGTATATACATATTCATATACATATCCATTTTTGAACCAGTTTCAATGAGAGGCTCAATATTACTCCATAATTTCTTCTTCACAATAAAAGTTCTTCCATATGTGCTTCTTTTATGTGAGAAAAATATCTCCATTCTATCTCTCCCTTTCCCTTTCTTCCCATTCATTTCTTTCTCACACCATTTTTTTAAAGATCAATTCATCCTCTGGCTATGTAAGCTCCTTCTGACTGTCCTAGTAATGATAAAAATTCTTCCCATATAGGAATGTTAGCAGTTTAACTTTATTGAGGCTCTTGTTATTATACTTTCAGTTTTACCTTTTATGCTTTTCTTGACTTCTCCTTGAATGTCAAATTTTGTACTCAGTTCTGGTCTTTTCATGAATACCTGAAAGTCTTCTATTTCATTAAATATCCATTTTCCTCCTGAAAGATTATTCATTTTGCTAATGTAAGTATTGTTGTACTTAACGTACAACAATATAAGTACAGTAATGTAAGTTATTCTTGGTTGTAGTCCTGGTTCCTTTCCCTATGAGAATACTATATTTCAAGCCCTCCGTTCCTTTAACATGGAAACTGCTCAATCTTGCATAATCCTGAATATGGCTTATTTCTAACTTGTTTCTTTTTTATTGCCCCTTCTGACTTTTTTCTGCTGCTACTTTTAGAGGTAGTTCTGGGGGGTTATGTTTTCATCTGTTTCCAAGGTCATTTGATCCAGGACAAAGTGTGGTCACTGTTCTCCTGGTTTGCATGCTGATCTCTAGTTTATTGTCCTGTAGCCACAAGTGCTGGTGTACTTCTCCATTTTGGAATTAGAACTAGGACCTCTGCTTCTTTGTGACTATCAGTGCTCATCTCCACCCTGACACTATCACCCAGAACTGCTTATGGGCAATAGAATTGCTAATCAGTACCAGTTGCGTCTACTTCAGATCAGTAATATTGGGCTGTGAGTAAACCACCCAAGTCCAAAGAAAAAAGAAAAGAAAAGAAAATGTAGACATCCTTGGGCTGTGAGCTGTTACTGCTGTTACTTCTAAAGCCCCCAACTAGTGCTCCTCTCATGTTCTGGGCTGATTCCTCCTCCAGTGTTACAGATTTCTCCTGCTGATGTTCTAAGTGTCTTAGAAGAATGTCTCACTCCAACCTTTAGTTGGCTGTGCTGTTTCAAATTTTGATTTAAGGAGTTATTTTGAAGTTGTTTAGAGGATAGTGTTTGGGAAGTTCAATTGGGTGGCTGTCTCTAATCTGACATCTTGACTCTGTCTCCACATCTAGCTTTAGAAACCAGCATGTGACAGGGTGATGAACCCTGGAATTGGTGTTAGAAGACTTTAGTTTAATTCCTAGCTCTGACAATTATCAGTCAAGTGATCATGGATGAGTTGTTTCATCTGAATCAGTGTTTCTTTCTCTATTAAAGATGTATAATCAACCCTGGACTATTTTTCTCATTAGGTGGTTGTTACCAGCACCAGCAAGGTGAAGCACAAAAAAGTAAGATATTAATATTAATAACATTTTAGGCCCAAGCACTATAAGAAGTTGAGAACAAACACAGTTTGGTCAGACCTCACCTTCCTTGCCTCTTATTTCAAATATTAGTGTTAAAGTTCTTTTCTAGGATTCAAAGATCAGCACAACTACACTTGTGTGGTATGAGTTCATTTCTCTGAAGTTCATTTCTTCTCACAACTCATCTGTAACTTGGCCTTTCACTATTAAATATGGTGGTGTTTCTGACGTTAGATTCATTTGGAGAGTCCATTTTTAGACAGCCACAGTGACTGAAAATTTAGTGTATATAAACTATGGCAGACCTCAAGGAGATCCTAAGGAAAAAAAAATACAGTCACATATGTGTATTTACATAAGTACATTTGGTGAGTCTGAGAGAAAGGAGGCAGGAAATGTAGATTCTGCTCTTAACTCTATCTCTGGTTTGCTATGTGACCTGGGCTAATTCTTAACTTCTCTGAATCTGCATTTGTTCTTCTGTAACATTATGGTTGGACGTGGTCTTTTCCAGCTCTGAGTAAAATCAATAATGTAATTTTTTTTGTTTACAACTCTGAATTCTATTTCTCTGTTCTCCTGGGGCATGATCTCATTTCCTGAGCCCTCAGCATCTAGGATTCTGTAGCTAAGCAGGGGAAAAGAGACTCAGAGAAAATACTCCATCTTGCTGATTCCTAGCAGTGGAAATATTAGAAGCTCTCTTACTGAGAGATCAATGTTCCCTGTAGTCTGCACCCAAATAAGACAGTCAAGGAAACACTGGTACTGACTACCCGCCTCTGTTGGAGTAGATTTTCTCCATTGCAGATATTTTAAGGCTGCAAAACAATGACCTCTGGTCATAGAAACATTCCCCCTCTAATATGATCCAAAACATCCTTGAACTTACCCAGTTACTTTCAGATAATCTAGAAAATTACCCAGTGACTCCAACTTACCCCTGGTGAATCGACAGCTGTATACATAATATCCATCCAACCTTTAAATGTGGCCTAGAGCAAAACAATAAAAGTAAACATTGTTATATACTATTTGGGGGAATGAAATATAGACATGATTGTATATTCACACATAAATGATTATGAGAAATTAACAGAGTATAGAAAACTTCTCAAGCGTTAAAGTGTTTATAATTCAAATTAAAGGAAAATTTCAAGAACAAAAATAGCAGAATTCAACAGTTGGACAAGACCTCAGTGACCATCTAGTTCCGCCCATACATGAAAGAAATCCCTTCTATAATATTCCTGAATAGTGGTCATGTAGCCTCTATTTGAAGACCTCAGCAAAGGGGAAGCCATAACCTCCCCAGATAAGTCAGTGTAATTTTGGATAGGTACTATTTATTACTCATGGTCCTACTGTCTAGAAGCAATCAGTACAAGACCATTTCCATCTCAACATGACAGCCTTCCAAATACTCAAACATAGATATATGATCATTCATGTCTTTTTTTCTCCCAACTAAACATTCCCTCTTTCTCCAATTGGTCCTCACATGGCATAGACTGGCTCCAAAGGAGGCAAGGAATGAGACAGAGGAAGAAATTGCAGAGATCTTTTACAAATTTCTGCCCTGGGCCTTTTTCTTTCTCTATGTTATCTTGTTTGGTTCTCAACCACTCCCATAGATTCAATTATCATCTGTGTGTAGATGATTCTCACATCTATATATCCAATTCTAACCTTTCTCCAAAGTTCTAGCCTTGCATCACCAACTGCCTCTTCGATATCTTGAAGTGGATGTCCTGTTGACATCTCCAACACAACATAAGCAAAACAAAACTATCTTCCCCCAAAAAACCCTCTCCTCTTCTGAACTTTCCTATTATTATAGAGTACAGCACAATCTCCCTAGTCACCTAGGTTCAATATAACCTTGGTTTGTTTTGATTCCATACTCACACTCACCTCACATATCCAATCTGTTCCCAAGTCTTGTCCTTTCTACCTTCACACCATTTCTCATATACATCTCCTTCCCTCCACTCTCAGAAATGAAATCATGTTGCAGGTTTTCATCACCTCAAACCTGAATTCTTGCAATATTTTCTGGTGGGCATACCTGCCTCAAATCCCTCTCTGTTCCAGTCCATCTTCCATTTAATTACCACAGAGATTTTTCTAAAGCCCAGGTTTGACATCATGTTATGCCCCCCACTTCCTACTCAACAAGCTCCAGAATCAAATATGTAACTCTCTATTTGGCTTTTAAAGTCTTCTATAACCTTTCTTGTCTTCTTACATTTCACTCCCTTTTGCATACTCTATGATTCAGGGACACTGGTCTCCTTGCTTGTTCCTTCTAGACTCCAGCATTTTCCACTGATGATTTCCCATGCTCAGAATTCTCTCTCTTTGTATCCTCCTTATTTCTTCTCTGGCTCCAAGATTCAGTTCAACTATTACCTTCTGAAAAAAGACTTTGCTGATCTCCTTAATAAATGCTTGTTAATTAACTGAACATAAATTTTCACCTAATCCAACTATTTTTCTGTCATTTCTCTTTTGTGCCATTTCTACCAGCTCTTTAGTCTACCTAGTTATGACTGATATTATTGTTGTAATATTAACCCAAGTGTGATGATTTTACTATCCTTGACAGTAAAACGATGTAGTTATAAAACTTTTTGATCTTTCCCATAATTCTTTTGTTTGTGGTTCTCCTTTCAGTTTTAAACTTGAATTTTCTTATAATTTTGCTTAGTTGGATTTCTTACACCTTTCTCTAAACTGGCTTTTTCTTCCATTACTTCTCTGTTTTATCGAGCAAAGCTATTTATTATCTCTCACCAACCTGATGTGTAAGATCTTGCTAACACGTTTATATTCCTAATGATTAATGTATGTGGCTAACACATCTCTCTGGTTGACAGTAAGTCAAGTATATGTTGACTAAGGCAACTTTAGGTTCTTTGGGCCTTCCCTCTATAACAATTGACTTACACTGGCTAAACTTCTCTGAGAGTGTCTTTGGAAGTAATAGCAGCTGATATTTCCATTATTTTTTAAGATTTGCAAAGTACTTGACAAACATCTAATCTGAGTCTTACAACAACCCTATGGAGTAGCTACTTTCAATTTTGTCCCCATTCTATAGATGAGGTGACATTCTGCCCATGACCACACAGATGGTAAGGAAGGACTCAAATCCAAATCTTCATGATGCCAGGTGCCAATGTTATCAACATGCCTTGGGGCCACTTGAGACAGAACTGGGTGGTTTGCTTGTGTTTGCTTTGTTTTCAAGTCAATCTTAAGCCCGTGTCATTTCATCTTGTCTTTAACACTCATGTTTTTCTCTACCTACTTTCTGAAATGGCAGTTGTTCCGTCGATTCACCTGAGCCTGAATCTTTCATTCTTTGTGACCTCATAAATACTGGAGTGGTTTGCCATTTCTTTCTCCAGGTCATTTTACAGATTGGGAAACTGAGACAAACAGGCTAACTTGCCACAGTTAAGTGAGTGATGTTAGATTAAATCTACTTCATTTTAAATAAAATACCCCCCAGGGACTGACTGCTATATGGCAGAAAATATTTGTGGAGCTCATACTAACTACTGTCAAGAATACAAAAATATAAGAGAGGATCCCTAGCTGTAAGGAACTCAGACTTATTAAGGAAAAGAATCATACATGAGACACAAGCACTTTGTGAATGAAAACAAGAACATTATACGAATACATGGACATTTGACAAAAAGAAAATAGTTCCACAGTTCTTCCTGTAACCTACAACTTAAAACCTACTGTGGCTGGGCTAGCTCAAAACTGTGGGCATTTCGTGCAGCTACATTCAGGACAGTGCACCAGTCCTGAAGCCAGGAGGACCTGAGTTCAAATCTGGCCTCAGACACTTAACACTTCCTAGCAGTGTGAACCTGGGCAAGTCACTTAACCCTAATTACCTTAGCAAAAATAAAATAAAATGTGGGCATTCTCACGAAGAAAACATCTTGATACCCCCATACTGAAGCTTAGCCTACAAAATGCAAGGCCAGTATAGCTTGCATGCTGGTGACCTGATCCTGGCCACTTGTTGAACTTAGGCTGAGACACTTTACTGAAGCATGGAACCGTATGGTCTTCCTTCCAGGTGGAAATTTCATGCTATATAGTGCGGCCAGACAATTAGCTAGCACTGAACATTGAGACCGGAATCACAAAAACCTGAGTTCAAATCCAGCCTAAAACATTTAATAAATATATGATCCTGGGCAAGCCATTTCTCCTCCATCTGCCTCAGTTTCCACAACCATAAAATAGAGATCATAATAGTGCCTATCTCACATGGACATTGTGGAGACCAAATAAGGGGCAGCTAGATGATGCAGTGAATAGAGCACCAGTCCTGAAGTCAGGAGGACCCGAGTCCAAATCCAGCCTCAGACACTTAACACTTACTAGCCGTGTGACCCTGGGCAAATTACTAATTGCAGATCTAATGAGATGGTATTTGTAATGTGCTTTGCAAACCTTTAACTGCTTCCTAAATGCTAGTGGTCATTCTTACTTCAGGAAGTTTCTGTCTGTGATGCCTTGAGATCCCAACCCTTTTTAATCTCATGTGCACATTTCTGTCTCCTCAAGATCCTTTCATTTGAAATTAACCTGGAAAAATATGTCCTGAGGCTTACTCCCAGACCAGTAGATCTACCTTCAGTCTGTAATTGTCCACCAATGATGGGAAGGAACTCTACTGCTGGCTTGAACCAATCAGATTAGGGATAGTAGATTTTGCTAAGAACTGTCCACAGTTTGGACAAATTCAGGTCTTGTCTAAGTAAGTAGCTAACGATATTATCCTCACAAATAAGAGAAAAAAATAATTAAATACAAAATACATGAAGCAAATGTTTTGAGTAATAAGAGTAAGGAGCTACAGAAAGGGGCAACTGTTGTCCTCGAGGTCCTTGAGCTGGCCCTTCAAAAATGGATATGGTTTGGATAATTATAAGAGAAGAAAAAGGCCTCATAAGCAATGGTTACAAAAAGGAACCAAGTATAATGTAGAAGGAGAGACAGAAAACAAGTCTGATGGGGAAAGAGAGTGAGAGAAAAGTTTGGAGAAGGACAGAGGATGAGAGGGAATATTGACAGAGAGCTTTCACTCTTTTCTCTCTGTGCTCTATGGGGGAAAAGGGGAGAAGCAGTGGTTATATCACTTACCACCTGGAGAAGAGCCAAGTAACCAATTCCGACATTATCAAAGTTGACTTTACTGTTAATCCAGCATACGTCATTGTAGTTTCCACTTTTGCACAATGTTATGTTGTGAATCTCAGAGGCGTTGATAATTTCTTCTGTCTTGATGTTGACGCATTTTCCAAATTTCCCAGCAAAAAGATTTACCCCTAGCATACAGAAGATGAGCCAGAAAATGAGACAGACCAGCAGGACGTTAAAGATGGCAGGAATGGCCCCCATAAGAGCATTGACAACAACCTGCAGAGAACAGGATCAGAGAAAGGCATCTCATTAGTCTAAGTCAATGCTCTCCTCGTCCCACTGTCTTATTCCTTGTTGCACAAATTAGGCTCCACTTCTCAGATGCTCATTTACTCCTTGTAAAGCCAACCCCTAACAGGGATGGTCTTCCCTGATATTGTCCATTGTGTGATATTATATAAAGAGGTAGAGATTTGAAGTCAAAGTTCAATCATTTCAGTCACTTCTGACTCTTTGTGACCCCATTTAGAGTTTTTTTGGCCATTTCTTTCCCAGTTCCTTTCCCAAATAAAACTGAGACAAACTGAGGTAAACTGAGAATTGCTCAAGGTCAAACAGCTAGTCAGCATCTGAAACCACATTTGAACTCAGGAAGAGGAGTCTTCCCAACTCCAGACCTGGCACTCTATCCATTACCCTACTTATCTGCTCTTTGAAGGCAAATACGTGCTGCCTTCAAATCCCAGCTGTCATTCACTACCAGTGTGAAACTGGATCAGTCACTTAAGTTTTCTGGATCTGTTTCCTCATTTGCAAAGAAAGGGGTTAGATTAGATGACTTCTAGATATATCTTCCACTTTAAATCATGATCTACCCCTATGTCTCCCAATCCTCAAGCCACATGATGGTGGGAAAAGTGTTGGATTTAAGATTAGAAGACTAGGTTTGAGTTCTACTCTGTCATTAACTAGCTGTATGGCTTTGGGCAATTCACTTCATGTATAAAACTCAGTTTCCTAATTTGTAAAATATAAGAATTGGATGAGGTGACCTTTAACAAGTCATCTAGTGTGAGTGTTTGCATGTTAAAGGGAGACCTCCAAAAGATAAATGCTACTCTGTCCTACTCTGTCACTAACTAGCCATATGACTTTGGGCAATTCACTTCATGTATAAGACTCAGTTTCCTAATTTGTAAAATGTATGAATTGGATGAGGTGACCTTTAATGAGTCATCTAGTGTGAGTATTTGCATGTTAAAGGGAGACCCCCAAAAGATAAATGCTTCAAGAGGGGGAAGTATTATTGTGCTCAATCTTGCCATTTTTAACTCACATCTTAACTCTCTACATAGCTACCATCCTAATTATTGATTTTAACATTAGATGTGTTTACAAAATTTTACAAATGAGGAAATGAAGACTCAGAATCCAAGGGACTTGATCAGATTATTCAATTCATGGTAATTCTAAATTTCAACCCAGGTCTTCTGGCTCCAAAGCCCTCAGCACCACAACATACTTTCCTACATTCTCACACAGCATAAAGGCACAGGAGGTGCATAATCATATTTATGAAGGGATGGAGACATAAGCATGAATCAAACAAATAAAACAGAGTCTCTTTCTGCCTCTGCTAAAAAACACAAGCCAGTCCTTAAATCATCTCCCTGTTGCTGAGCTGCCTTGAGTTTCCCATGGCTTACCCTCATCCCTTCAAACTGGGACAGTGCCCGCAATGGCCTCAAGGCTCTCAGTGTCCGAAGGGATTTAACATTAATAGACAAGTGTGATTTTGCACTCTCAGCAATAAGGCTTATCAGAGAGACCTAAGAGGAAAAACAAAGACCAATTAACAGAGTGCATTTGCTGTTTTAAGGAAATAGCATCCATGGTCCCGTATTTGACAAATGAAGACTTAGTGCTTACTATATTCACTGTATTGTGACACATACAAACTTTATCTATAATCAGTTCCCTGTTTTCATGCTTAACAATTGGATCTAATTTCCTTGTTTGATCTAGAGAATCTCTCAGAATGGGCTTAGTCCCGAAAAGAACTTAGCACAGATCTTCATCATAAGCAGATCTTTTATAGAGAAAACTTATCCTCGGGAGCTTCTTAGGGAGACCAGAGAAACAAAGGTGGGAATTCTGAGAGAGAGGTCAGGAGTCAAAGGGAAGGGTCAGCAGCTGGATGGAATGTACCTGGCTAGAGATATGCTAATCAATTTCTCAAAAGGTTGTTTTAAAACTGTATGAATGAAAATTAAAACTTAGGAATCAGAACTGTTGTTTAGATTTTTAAAAAAAGCTGGTTTCCTACATTTACTTTCTATGTTAAGAGACAGCTTTACAAATTAACCACCTATCCCAAATAAAAGACTATAATTGTTAAACTCACATTTACAATAACGAAGTCAAGAAAACACCATGCATTCATGAAATACTTCTTAAATCCATAGGCCACCCATTTTAAAAACATCTCCAGGATGAAAATGTAGGTAAAAACCTTATCAGCAAAGCTCAGCAATTCCTTAATGTTTTTCTTTGATGGAAGGGAACAATCTTCAAATATCTGAAATGACAAAGTATAATATTTAGTCTGTCCATGGATTTTTATTCCTTCTAATTACATATGGAAGTCAATAAATAATGCCTTCATGGGAAAAGCAGGGGATTTGGAGTTCAAGGACTTGGGTTCCAATAGAGATTCTGGAATAATAAAATCTTGAGTTTTTTTCAGTACTTTTGCTATCTTCCTCCTTTTTGGATACTTTGTGAATTGATCCCTTATTGCCTATACAACCATGTTGCTTGAGTGGATCGCCTCTATGTATACTTGATCCAGTCTTGTCTTTGTTCTTTTTCATGATGTTTCCAGAAGCATATATGGGACTATGATATTAGAATCCAAGGTTGGTAATTCCACCATCCTTGATGGTGAAAATAATGGTGAAAATCCTTACAGCTTTTGCCTTTTTCATTTTTCTTCTATTTGTTTTTCTCTTTTTTTACTCATCTATAAACATCTTCGAGATTATTTTGTTGACTTGTGTTTCTTGATAAGCTTTATCTTAACTCTCTTATGCTTTTCTTTGCTTATGAGGTGATATTGTTCATAATTATCCTTCACCTCTCTGTAATATTTTACAAATAAGTTAATATTTTAAAGCCAGTGTTTGGTGACTATCTCTTCTTGGGAAATAATCAGTTGTTTTCTAAGGCAATTTTGGGCTTTTGTTTTGGCAGTTGATTTAAGTCGGTTGTATTTTTCAATGAAATTATTATAATTAATCATTATAATTTTATGATGTAATTATAATTAGTGTTGCTGCCATTTCTACTATTTCTTCTACTCATTACTTACTTTAAATATCAATTGTTTGCAATATAATATTGTTAATAATGACTAACATTTCACACTTTAATTTTAAAAAAAGAATTTTATATACATGACTACTTGAGACCATACTCATACCAAAGAATTCATTCTCTAATAGCCAACCAACTGATGATCAACTTCTCTGTAGCTAACTTGTTAAGCACTCAGACAGGCAACTAAATATGGCCTAGGATTAGCTTGATACAAACTTCAAAACCCAAGCTTAACCCCAGCCATAATGGAGTAGCAGAGTAGGACTATTACACAGATCCTAGAATTGAACTGAACAAGTATGTTAAGAATAAGAATAAGTGATAAGGACTAGATTTACATAAAAGATATATAATGTTCAAGTATGGTTCATAAATGAACCACATGAGGCATGCGTGAAAAATTACTATAATACAGAATATAGACAAAACTCCTTTTGTGCTCTCCCCCATTCCCTATTTTATATCTACCAGATAAGCAGTGTTATGTAATGGAATCTTCACTCAATGACCAGGATCAAGTAAGTGCTACCCCCACCACTTCATAACCAAATGACTTCAACATTTAACATGATGATCTTTGATCAGGTCATATATTACAGTTTAGAGGCTCATGATATGATAGCCATACTACATTAGTTCTCTTCTAATTCTATAGCTGAAGCAACTGCTCTTTGATGGCCAATTTAGAATATTAGGAAAATAATTAAGCTTGAATGCTTGCTTTCCATATGTAAGTATAGTGTTAGCATATTACTGATCTCTAGAAGAACCTCATTTATTCCTTCTTCATCCACTAAAAGACATTGAGAGGGTTAAGAGAATCTATGCTCCTGGCTCTAATTTGAGAACTTGAAATGACATTCTTCCATAGAATTAATGTTATAAGGTGTCATTTTTTTCACTTGCTCCAACAATTACCCACAGGGCACTTTCAAAGTGGGTGGAAACACATCACAGCTCTTGCCTCATGAAACTTACAACACAACAGAGATTTGATGACCCATATAAAAATAATAATATCAAAAACCTAGGGGGCATGGATGTTGTGACCTGCATTGATGAGAAGACTATCCAAATTGATTAGATCACAGATTTATTTGAATATCTTAGCACTTTAAGAATAGCTGAAATTTCAATAGTTCCCACTCCTGGGGCTTGTGCTCAGATTGGCGAGCCCACCGTCTATCTTACCCAACACCATGCTGCCCACCCCTACTTGCCTCTCGCTTTCCAACTCAAGCTCCTTATATGTGCTATTTTCTCATATTAGAATATAAATTCCCTAATCGCATTGTTTATGTCTCCAAACCCAGTGTTCTAATCACTGCACCATTGAGCTGAACTGCTAGATCAATTCAAATAGTCAATTACCAGAGCTCCACTACTCAGAAGAATCATGAAGATAATGAAACTCTCAAACCAGTTGTGCTTGATGATTCTGTAGCAGGTTACCCTCAGCTTCAGCCAAATGATTCCAGGAGACTTTTTTACATTCAATGCAAAGCAGGGAAATAATTTGTAGCAACCTAGAAGGAAAAGGAAGCAGGACTCTCAGTACCAGGTTGGGGTGCCCATGACCTTAGTGAGCCTAAGGGGAAGAAATCATGGTGTTCAATTGTGCCAATGATCCAGGCTAAAGAAAAACATCCAATCACCACCACATTTCCACATATATTAATGTTTAGCATCACTTCCTATTACCACCTAACTAGGGTTCAATTATTATATCTATGCAGATGATCCTCTCAATTTTGCCAGCTCTGAAGAAAGGACACAGAAGTAGAATAACATAATCAAACAATTACAGATAGAAGGGCACCAGATCACACAGGCATGATGTGGCAAGGGCAAAAATTGAAATGAGATTGCTGAGTCCGAATCCAATGCCCTTTCTCTGTACCACTTTGTGAAGGAGGTGAGGGAAGTGGCTCTCCTCACTCCAGGACATCTTACCATCCCTACTCAGCCTTTAATATTTCTCTTTCTTCCATTGATGAGCTCATCTTGGAGCTTCCATTTTATAAAGTGGTTCAACCTGTCTTCATTTCTTTCCTGGCCTCATTCCTGACTTTCTGAAATTTCTCAGTATCTCAAAAATCTCAAAGAGGGAAGAATGAAAATGAAAGGGGTCTGACAATACCAGCTTTTAAACTATAGTGCAAAGCAGTAATTATAAGAATGATTTACTACTGGTTAGAAAACAGAAGTTTATCAGTGAAACATATTAGATAAACTACAGAAATGAACACAGTAATTTAGTATTTGATAAACTCAAAGATCCCAAAGTTAAAACCTAAGAGATTGGAAGAGACAGAGGCAAGATGGTCAAGAAAAGACAAGATTCAATGAATTAGGCATGCAAAAAAAAAGCTAGAAAAAGAAAAAAAATTAAAACATTAATTAAATACCAAATTGGAAATTTGGAAAATCAAAGGAGAGATTAACAAAAGTAAAAGGAAGAAAAATATTTAACAATAAACAATACTAAGAGTTGGTTTTATGAAAAAAATAGATAAACTTTGGGTTAATTTAATTAGAAAAAGGAAAGAAGAAAACCAAATGACCAGTATCAAAAATAAAAAGGGTAAATTTATCACCAATGAAGAAGAAATTAAAGCAATAATTTGGAGCCATTTGGCTCAATTGTATGCCAATAAATCTGACAATCTAAGTGATATGGATAAATATTTTCAAAAATATAGATTGCCCAGACTAATGATGAGGAAATAAATTAAGTAGTCACATTTTAGAAAAAGAAATTGAAGAAGTCATCAATAAACTCCCTAAGGAAAAATAAAAAAAACTTCAGGGCCAAATGGATTCACAAATGAATTCTCCCAAACATTTAAAGAAAACTAATCCCAAAACTATATAAACTATTTAGAAAATAAGGGAAGGAGTCCTGCCAAATTCCTTTTATGACACAGATGTACTGATACCAAAATAGGAAGGACCAAAACTTAAAAAGGAAATCATAGATTAATTTCACTAATAAATATTGATGTAAAAGTCTTAAAGAAAATATTAGCAAAGAGGTTATAGTAACTTACAATAATACACTACGACCAAGTAAGATTTATACCAGGCATGCAGGGCTAGTTCTGCAGCTCAGGAAATCTATCAACATTATTGACCATACCAAAAACCAAACTAACAGAAGTCATGTAATTGTGTCAATAGATGCAGAAAAAGCACTTGATAAAATATAATACCCATTCCTATTAAAAACAATAGAGAGCATAGGAATCAATGGAGTTTTTCTTAAAATGATAAGCAGCCTTTATCTAAAATGACCAGCAAGCATTATTTGTAATGGGGAGAAGGTAGACACATTCCCAATAAGATTAGGGGTGAAACAAGAATGCCCATTATTACCACTATTATTTAATATTGTATTAGAAATGTTAGCTTTAGCAATAAGAGAAGAAAAAGAAATTGAAAGAATTAGAGTAGGTAATGAAGAAGTGAAAATCATCACTCTTTGCAGATGATATGATGGTATAATTAGAGAATCCTAGAGATTCAACTAAAAAAGTACTAGAGAGGCACTTAGGTGGTACAGTGGATAAAGCACCAGCTCTGACGTCAGGAAGATCTGAGTTCAAATCTGACCTCAGACACTTAACACTTTCTAGCTGTGTGACCCTAGGCAAGTCACAACTCCAATTGCCTCAGCCAAAAAAAAATGCTAAAAAAGTACTAGAAACAATTAACAATTTTAGTAAAATTACAGGATATAAAATAAATCCACATAAATCACCAGCATTTCTATATGCTACCAACAAAGTCCAGAAGCAAAAGATTGAAAGACAAATCTCATTTATAATAATTGTAGATAATACAAAACATTTGGAAGTCTTCCTGCCAAAACAAAGCTAGGAACTATATGAACATAATTGCAAAATACTTTTCACACAAATAAAGTTAGATCTAAACAATGAGAAAAATATCAAGTGCATAAATATGAGCATTATATTTATAATATAATGTATTATATTATTAGATACTGAGCATGAATATAATAAAAATGACAATTCTACCTAAGTTAATCTACTTATTCAGTACCTTCCCAATCAAACTGCAAAGAAAGAGCTAGGAAAAATAATAACAAATTCAACTGGAAGAACAGAAGTCAAGAATTTCAAGGGAATTAATGAAAAAATGCAAAGGAAAGTGGCCTAGCTGTACCCAACCTAAAACTATATTGAAAGTAGAGGTCAACAAAACCATTTGGTACTAGGTAAGAAATAGATAATGGCTCATTGATATAGGCTGGTTTCACAAAACACAACAGTCAACGGCTATAATAATATAGTGTTTGATAAATGCAAAGATCCAGCTTCTGGGATAAGAACTCATTATTTGATAGAAGTCATTGGGAAAACTGGAAATAGTATGGCAGAAACTAGTCACAGATCAACATCTCATATCCTATACCAAGGTAAGGTCAAAATGTTTTCATGATTTAGACATAAACAATAATAGTATAAGCAAATTAAGAAAACAAAGGATAGAGGAGAAGGAAGGAATTTATGGCCAAAGAAGAACTAGAGAACATTTTGAAATACAAAATGGATAATTTTGATTACATTAAATTAAAAAGTTGTCGTACAAAAAAACCCAATGCAGCCATGATTAGAAGGGAGTCAGAAAGCTAGGGGAAAATTACAGTTGAAAATTTTGCTGAAGTTCTGATCTTTTATTCCTCCAAATAAACTTAGTAATAACTTTAGTAACTTAATTGGATGACATTGAATAAATAATCAGGGAAACTGTCATTTTAAAAATTATCTTGGTTTTACCTATCATGAACAAAAAATATTACTTTAATTATTTAAATCTAAGTTTATTTATGTAAAAAGTGATTTCTGTTTGTATTCATATAGTTCCTGTGTCTGTTTTGGTGGGTATAGCCTCAAGTATTTTATTCTGTCTAGGTATTTTAAATGCTCTAAAACAATATTGAATAACATTGCTGACAAAATGTAGTTTCTCTATTTTTCATTTTTGATTAATGATTAATCCATTTTAACTTTAACTTTGTCTGAGATCATGATTATAACCCCTACCTTTTTTACATACTAAATCCTATTCTTGCCCTTAATCTTATTTATGTGTGCATCTTTCATTTCTATTATCTTTTCTGAAAGCAACATGTGGTTGAATTCAAATTTTAATCTTCTGTTTCCATTTTATGGATAATTTTATCCTATTTGCATTCTAAGCTATAATTACTTGAGAATTTTTTTCCTTTCTACTTTTTCTCACTATTTTCACCCTAGTTACCCTATCCCTCCTCATTCCTCTGCTTTATTTTTACCCACTATCTTGGTCTTCTATTTCTTAATCTACCTTCTCCTCTATGAGTCCCTCCTTTATCTTCTTCCCCCTCCCCCATCCCTTTACTGTTCTTTCTTTCTGAATTTAAAAGATTTTTATATCCTTCTAGATATGTGTGTGTTATTTCCTCTTTAACTCATTCCCCTTGGGAGTAAGGTTCCAGTATTACTTGCCTTCCTCCAACCGTTTTCTTCTGTATCAATTTTTACTTTTATGCTTCATTTGTATGAGATAATTATTCCTTTTTATCTCTCCCTACACAAGTTTTTTAAGTCACCCTATCATACCTAGTTCAGCCCATGCCTTTTTTTTTTCAAATTACTCAAATAATGATGACAATCATGAGTATGCTTATATTTTCATATATAGAAAACAAACAATTTGACATTATTGAGTCCCTTATAATTGGTCTTTAATGTTCACCTTATATCTCACCTCGACATTATATGCCAAATTTTGCCTTAAATTCTGGGTGTTTTGTCACAAAACAGGAAAGTCTTTGAGTTCATTAAATATCCTTTTTCCATTCAGGAGTATACTTAACTTTGCTGAGTAAGTTAACATTAGTCCTAACCCCAGCTCTTTTCCTCTATGGAATATAGTATTCCAAAACCCATGGTCCTTCACCATAGTAGTTGCTAGGTCTTATGTAACATTATTATAACTCCATAATGCTTAAATTGTTTTTTTTTCTTGTTACTTTCAATATTTTTTCTTTAACCTGGGAGTTTTGAAAGTGGCTATGATATTCCTGTAAGTTTTCCTTCTAGGATCTATTTCAGGTGGTGATTAGTAGATTTTTTCTATTTCTACTTTACCTTCTTATTCTAAATCTTCAGGGAAATTTTCCTTTGCAATTTCTTGTGATATTGTATCAAGATAATTTTTTATCACAATTTTCAGGTAGTCCAATTGTTCTTATGTTATTTCTTCTTGCTCTGTTGTTCAGATTGATTGTTTTTCTGATGTGATGTTTCATTTTCTCTTCTTTTTTTATTCTTTTGATTTTGTTTTATGATTTCTTGGTGTCTTAGAATGTCATTAGGTTCCCCCTGCCCAATTCTACTTTTCAAAGAATTAGTTGCTTCCTTAAGTTTTTGATTCTTGGTTTCAAAAATTGGTTGACTTTGTTTTCATAATTTTCTTGAATTGCTCTTTTCCCTCCTAAATTCTGTTCAGCCTTTCTTATTTGCCTTTTAAAATACTTTTAAAGTTGTTCTAAAAACTCTTTGGGGGCTTAAAAGAAGTGATTTTTTTTAGCATTACTGTCTTCCTTTGAATATGAATTCAGATCTTCTCTATTTCCTTAGTAATAATCTTGGTTGGGTTCTTTCTCCTCTGCTTACTCATTTTTATTTATTTTTATTTTGTTTTGTTTTTAGCAGTTATTAATGTAATCAAATTGTAGTCATCAAATTATAGTCCCAAGGTATGGACAATGATGTCCCAAGCCTCAGGCCCTTCTTACTGTTATTTTCTGAGGTCTTTTTCAGGGCCCAACCTTGAGCTCTCTTCTTCAGTCCTAAGATACAGCAAAGGCCTATAGCCCCACTGTCCTGCATATGATCTTACTCCCTGTAGTCCCTTTGATGATTGCAAATAACAGCTGCCTTCTCTACCTTTGAACTGAAACCAGGGACTCTGCTCTCCTGCAAGTACCCACAGCAGCTGGGTGACCACCTCTCTGCTATTGCATTTACCAGGTGTACCAGATTTTTATTGGGGGGGGGTTCCTCAAACTACGCGGGCCAGATGCAGCAGCTGAGGACGTTTATCCCCCTTACCCAGGGCTAGGAAGTTTTTTTATTTAAAGGCCCACAAAACAAAGGTTTTGTTTTTACTATGGTCCGGCCACCAACAGTCTGAGGGATAGTGAGCTGGCCCCCTATTTAAAAAGTTTGAGGACCCCTGGTCCAATGAAAGTTTATAAGGCTGAGGCTTTCTCTCAACCTAGTTGGCCCTAGGGGTTTTTGTTTGTTGATTCTGCAGAGTTGGCACTTCACTCAGGACAAATCTCCTGCCCCTGGAGATCAGGTTTTTCCTGGAGTATATTCAAATTGTTTTAAGAAAACAACTGTTTTACACCATGTTTATTTCTGCTGCTCTAAGGCAACATTCTGTGCTTTTTGTTGAGAAGATTTAGACAGTTGAAGTTTTTCTAATCTACTTCACCATCTTCCCAGAATCCTCTCTGATCTAAAACATTTCTGAAGGACTTTTCATCATAAGATGAAAAATGCTACAAATCAAAGCATACTCTGTATTGAGTTTTTTTGGCCTGTGGGTTTTTTCCCCCACAACATGGCTAATATAAAAACATGTTTTGCGTGACTGTACATATATAACCTATATGAAACTGCTTGCCTTCTCAAAAACAGGATGGGAGAAAGAAGAGGAATAGAATTTTGAATTCAATTTTGAATTTTTGAATTCAAGATTAAAAAAACAAATGTTAAAAATTGTTTTTACATGTAATTGGGGAGAAATAAAATATTAAATATTTTTTAAGATGACTAGAATAAGAACTCGATAAAATCTTCTGGAAAAACTAGGATTCAAACTGACAAAAATTAGATGAAGGCAACATACATAGCATATCAAGATAAATTCAGGAGGAGAATTCTAGAAAGATGGCAGAGGTCAGAAAATTATAAATTCTCTAGATTTCTCCAAATAGAAAAAAATGCACCACAGAGAGAACACAGACCCAGTAAGAAACAAATAAGACTTGGGCAGAACAGGGGTCCTCCTGAGACAACCTGAATACAGAAACAGCAAGTGGGGAGACTTGGGGCTATCTGGATTCAGAGGTAGTCTTAGCCCAAACCACAGGAACTTTTTACCTTCCAGACAACTTGGAAAATTGGGGGCCTGAGTCTAGGAAGACTGGGAAAACATCTGTGGAATAGGAACCCCAGGCCCAGCTATGCGGCTGAGACATAGCCCTGGTGAAAAGGAACCAGCATACCAGCAGTGCTCTGCAGTGGGGCAGGGATGCTGCTGACTGTGGGCACTTGCAGGAGAGTGAAGCTTTTGGTTTAGGGTTCCAGGTCAGAGAAGAGATTAGAGATACTTACACCAATACTTCTCATTTTAAAATATGGACAGCAAATAAGAAAGAATCCAACTCTAGAAATTTACTATGGGAATAGTGAAGACTGGGGTTCATCTTCAGAGGAGGACATTGAAGTAAAAAAAAATAAAAAAGCCCTTCTACTCCAAAGAGTAAACTTAAATTGATACCTACCCAGAAACGATTTATGGAAGAACTCAACAAAGACTTCAAAAATCAAATGAGAGAGATTGAGGAAAAACTAAAAAAAAATAAGAAGAATCATCCAAGAACAAGATTATGAAAAAAAAAGTTAACAACTAGAAAAAGAAATACAGAGTCTTAAAGAAGAAATCCTTGAAAATTAGAATTGGGCAAAGGGAAGCCAGTGAAGCTCTAAGAGATCAAGAAATAACAAAACAAAATATATAGAATGAAAAAATATAACAGAACATGAAACATCTTATAAGAAAAACTAAAGATCTGGAGAACAGCTCAAGAGAAAAATATAAGAATAATTAGACTAACTGAAAACTTTGGCTAATAAAAGAAATGACACAGAAATAATTCTTTGTTCTGGAATGATAGAACCATGAGGGGAAGTAGAAACAGAAAACATCCAGCAATTACTACCTCAAAAAGATCTTACAAGGAAAACACATAGGAATATTATTGCTAAGTTTTGAAACCCCCTGGTCAAAGAGAAAATTTTACAAGAAACAAACAATTCAAATAAGCTGGAGCTACAATTACAATTACATAGGATTTATCAGTATACACATTAAAAGACCTCAGGTCCTGGAATAATAAATATTGACAATCAAAAATACTAGGCCTTCAACCAAAAATATCATATCCAGCAAAATTATCCATAATATTGAATGAAAATAAAAGTACTTGCAGAGTTTCAGGACATTGTTTCGATCAAACCCAAATCTAATAGAAAACTTAATATATGAGTCAATATCAAAAATTAATTTCAAGAGGCTCGATAAGGACAAATTGTTTATGGTTTTTGTTTTATATGACAATGTATACCATATATTTAAGATTAACATCAGTAATTGAGTGGCTCAAAAGAGAGATTGGAGCAGAACTGAGTATGATCTGATTCTAAAAAACCAAAACTGTTTAGGAAAAGGTAAAAATAGTAATTATGATATATGAATGAGATACAGAGAAAGAATAGACAGAAAGGCATTAGAAGGAGGAGGAGGGCTGGTAGCTCTGAAAACCTACCCATATTGAGAATGGGTTAAATGGGGAACACTACACACACACACACACACACACACACACACACACACACACACATTTTATATATATGCCATGAAGGATATAGCACCCTCCAAAATCTATAAAGAAATAAGGGGAGGGGGGAAGAATAGGATAAGGTAGGGTATAGAAAGGCCAATAGATTTATGGAAGTGGAACAAGTTGTATTGATTAATAGAAATGAAATAAAGAGGGAAGGAAAGGGTAGGAAAGAAGATAAGGGTGGGATCCATGGGTGGGGAGAGGTTAAGTAAAGCAAGGTAAGTTAAAGAGTAAATTAAACTAGAAGAGTCAGCAGGGATAGGAAATAAGAGATATACACAAATGCTACAATTAGGATCAGGAATAGAATTTATTAGAAAAGAAACGGTTAGTAATCATTGACCTCAGACAAAGTCAAACTTCAAGATTCAATCCAGAGGGAAATCTACATCACATATCAGCCACATTAATAGTGTTTCAGATGTGTGTTTACATATGTGTAAATACAGCTATATATGTATTATATATGGGTGTGTGCATGTATGTAGTTATATATATATGAGTGCATTATATATATATATATATATACGTATGGGTGTATGTGTGTGTATTCATGCTTAGTGGTAGACTGCTTCAGGAAGGTGAGGGGGATGAAAGGGAGAAAAAAGAATAAAGTAAAAAGTGCATAGCAGAGAACAAAAGAATAACCAGCAAGGAGCAAAGGAAAGATGATAGTCATGAATATAATCTCTTTTATTAATATATATGCTTTCTTGAAAGGGAAATTTAATGTTAAATATTTTGAATACTTTCTGATGTTCTGCTGGGCACATGACAATATTTTGTTTTTTGTTTTCCTTTTCTGACTTTCTTTTTCTATTTTGTTTTTTTCTTATTTTGTATTTAGTTTTAAATAAATAATTTTTTTCTAAGAAAAAAGTAAATTCAAAAAGGACATAGGACTGAGACATAATGGATGACAACATAAACAAAGACCTTTCAGATCTATAGATAGAGGAATGGTTCCTAACCAAAAAAGAGATAGAGAGGATTATAATATATATAATATGTGATAAAATGGGCAACTTTGATTATGAAAATGAAAATGCTTTTGCATTAATAAAACCAATGCAAATACAATAAGAAGAGAAGCAGATAACTGGGAAGGAAACCTCCGAAACCATTTCTCTGGTAAGGATCTAATTTCTAAGATACATAAGGAATTAATTCAAATTTATAAAGATAAGAGCCATTACCCAATTGATGTTATTTAAGGATAATAAAAGGTAATTTTCAGTGGAAGAAACATAAGATGATAGTCAGATGGAAAAAATGTTTTAAATCATTAAAATGATAGAAAGGAAAAATAAAACAACTCTAAGTATTTAGTCACATCCATCAGACTGACAAAGTTGACAAAAAAGGAAAATGACAAATGTTGAATGGGAGATTCTATGGAAAAAATATTAATATGTTGTCAGTGGGGCTGTGAACTGATCCAGCCAATCTGGAAAATAATTGGAACTATGCCTCAAAAAGTTACTTTGATTCAGCCAAAAAGGGCAAAAAGGCCACGCCAAAAAGAAAAAAAAAACCACATGGGCAAAAATATTCATGGCAGCTCATTTTGTGGTTGCAAACAGCTGATAATTGAGGGGATACTCATCAATGGTGAAAAATAACTAAAGAAATTATGAAATATGAATTTAGAATATATTAAATTATGAAATGGATAGTTTCAGAAAGACCAAGAAAGAAATCTATAAACAGCTACAGAAAGAAATGAACAGAACTAAGAGAACAATTTGTAAAATAACAACTCGATAAAGACAAACAATTTTGAAAGACATAAGAACTTTGATCGATATAATGATGAACCATGATTCCAGAGGACCAATGAAGCATGCTGTCTGAGAAAAGTTGTGGACTCAATGTTAAGAATAAAACATGAAGTTTATGAATTCAAGCAATGTGGGAATTTGGTTTTTTTTAAGGTTCTATGTGTATGTTTCACAGTTTTTCAATGAGGGAAGCAGGAAGTAGAAGAGAAAGAAAATGGTTTTTTGTTCATTGGGGAAAAAAATTAAATAAAGTTTAAAAAGAAAAAATCTATGTGAAAAAGTGATGAAGATCTGAACTAAGATGATAGCTATGTGAGTGGACAAAACAGATCAGATATGGAAGATACTGAGGTTGTGAAGATAGAAACATTAATATTGACAACTGATTAGATGTACTAGGTAAGAGAAGGTGATGAGTTGAGGATAATATCAAAGTGGAAAACCTTGGGAACTGGAAGAAAGTTGGAACCTTCAACAGAAACATGGAAATTTGGAAGAGAGGAAGATTTGGGGGAAAAATACTGTTTGGTTTTGAACATGTTGAGTTTTAGATGTCTCTTAGACATCTAATTCGAAAAGTCTAGTAGGTAAGAGATTATAGCTCAGAGGGGAGACTACAGGAATATATAAAAAACTGGGAGTCCTCTGCATAGAGATGATAATTAAACCCATGGGAGCTGATGAAATTACACAGAGAGAGAAAAATAGACAGAGATAGGAAAATAGAGACAGAATAGAAAAAAATAGAGAATGGAATTGGGAGAGAGGCAGAGACAAAAACAGGGAGAGACAGGGACAGCAACAGAAACAGAAAGAAGCAAAATAGAAAAAAGGGAAGAGGAAAAAAACCTTAAAGAACACCAATCCTTAGGAGACTCACAAACAAACTTCCAGAAGGTTCATTTAAACCCAAACTTAATAAAGCTTAATAAAGTTTGCCCTTACCTTTGGGCCAACATCTCTCAGGTCCTTTTTGAGAAATCATTTCAGGAATGAACAAAATGAGATCCTTCAGATCAATGGTGCTGCAATCAGATAGAAAGCTGGTGACTTCAAAATTCTAGAAAGAAGAAGCACAAAAAAGAGAAGGGGCAACCATTAATTAATGTTCTCACCCCAACTGCAACTAATTAGAAAACCAGTTGGTCCCAGGGGTCAGATATGAGGCAATACAAGTATTCAGGTTCCTGGAAAGCTTTCTGAGGGCCTGGAGGTATCAGGTAAGAATCAAATAGTCTAGTTTTTACCCAGGGCTGAAAACAGGCCTCATTTCCAGGAAAAAATCATCAGTTTCTCTCCTCTGGGAATAAAAGATATGTTTTTTAAAAATATAAGTCTGCCATCTTTTTGCCCTCCCACCACCAGGCACTACATATTCTAAAAGAACATGGTAAGAGAGAGTGTGATGAAGAGAATGGAATGGTAGACTGGAAACCAGGATAACCAGAGTGCAATTTCTATCTCTAACTCTTACTAGCTAAGATACCATGGATGAGCCTCTCTGAGCTCAGCTTCCTCATTTGTAAACAGCATTAAATAATTTCTGTTGAGATAATTGAGACCAGTTCCAATGATCTTGTGATGAAGAGAGTCATCTACACCCAGAGAGAGGACTGTGGGAACTGAGTGTGGGTCACAACATAGCATTCTCACTCTTTTTATTGTTAGCTTGCATTTTATTTTCTTTCTCATGTTTTCCCGATTTGATTTGATTTTTCTTGTGCAGCAAAATAATTTTGTGTGTGTGTATATACATATATATATATATATACATATATATATATATATACACACACAAATATATATATAGGATTACTTGCCATCTAGGGGAGGAGGTGGGAGGAAGGAGGGGAAAATTTGGAACCCAAGATTTTGCAAGGGTCAATGTTGAAAAATTATCCATCCATATGTTTTGAAAATAAAAAACTTTAATAAATAATAATAATAATTTTGTTGGTTGGCAGTTGTTTTTCATGCTCAAGAGAGGTTTATATGACTTTGTAGGATTTTTAGACCTATCAAAAAGAGAGGATCAAAATGATATCACTATGTTGGAGTCAAGTCTGAAGGTGGCTGATCAGACCAACACAAGTTCAGAATCCTCTGCCACAGGTTAGACTCAAATAGTCCATGTGGACAGTGAAGATGTCTCTAAAGTTATACATCTATGTTTCTTTTGAGCTGCTGTAATTCTACTTTGCTCATAGAGCACGGCACTTTCTTTGATGAAGGCACGCCATGCTGGATGGTTCTTTGTCAGGGTCTTAAATAGATTCTAAAGTTCTTCAGAGAGATCTTGAGAGTTTCCTTGTATCATTTCTTTTGATTTCCATGTATGCAACTTGCCTTGTGTGAGTTCTCCCCAAAAAGGGCTTTTAGACAAACATAAGTTGGATTCTAACAACCTGGCCAGTCCATTGAAGCTGTGCTTTCTGCAATAGTTTGAACTTGGCAGTTCAGCTTGGGAAAGAACTTCAGTGTCCAGTACCTTATCTTGCCGGGTAGTCTTCAGAATCTTTCTGACAAATGGAAGTGATTCACTTTCCTGTCACAGTACCAATGTAGTGTCCAGGTTTTACAGATATACAACAAGAAGGTCAGCATGATGGCTCTCAGTTCAGTGAGCAGTTTAATACTTCTCTCCCACCCTTTCCTTCAGAAGCTCCCAAACACAAAGCTTGTTTTGGCAATGTGTAAGTCAACCTCGACATCGATGTGTATATCCCTGGAAAGTGGACTGCCAAGGTAAAGGAATTTATCCACAGCATTCAAACTGTCTCCATTTGCTAGGGTGCTATGGTGGCTGGGGGAGAATTTCTATTTTCTTGGTGTTGTCAGGCTAAAATTAATACATTGCATCTCAGCCTCAGAGATTGCATTGAGTACCAACAGAAAAATCACATACCAATTCTTCCTCTACTTCAGTCTTAGCTTGGAGCCTTTTCACTAAGAATATCTGTAATGTCTGCCTCACGAGATCAGGAAGTCAGTCAGTAAACATTTATTAAGTACCTGCTAAATACTGGGTATACAAAGAGAGGCAAAAGAGAGTCCCTGACCTTGAGGAACTCCCAATTAAATAGGGGAGACTACAGCAAACAGTTATGTTGTTTAGTATAACTGATTCTTAAGGACTCCATGGACCATCCCCATCCTTCCTTCACTGGATCTTTCTATAAGACAACCAAAAGTCAAATGATTTACCACAACCAGAGAATGTCTGAGGTTGGATTTGAACTCGGGTCTTTCTTATTCCAGGTCCAGTGCTTTATTCACTGAGCCACCAGCTTCCTCCAAATAACTGAACAAACAAGCTATATACAGGATAGAAAAAGCCAAAGAAGAAAGGCATTAGAATTAAGAAGCATTGGGAAAGGGTTCCTATGGAAGTAGGATTTTAGCTGGGAGAAAGGAAGCCAGGATAGCCAAGATATGGAGATAGAAAGAGATAGCATTCCAGACATAGAGGACAACCAGTGAAAATGCCCAGAAACTGGAGGTCAAGTGTTTTTTCAATAAATACGAGGTCAATGTCATCGTATGTCAAGTGTCTTGTTCAATAAATACAAGGTTAATGTCACTGGATGTTAATTGTCTTGTTCAATGACTACAAGGTCAATGTCATTGTATGTCAAGTGTCTTGTTCAATGAATACAAGGTCAATGTCACTAGATCATAGAATATATAGTAGATTGTAAGGTTTAAAAGGACTGGAAAGGTAGGAGGGGGTCAAGAAATTTGAATGTCAGAGAATTTTACATTTGATTCCAGAGGTGAGAGGAATATATTAAATGGGATTGACTAAGTGACTAATGGGTTACATGATCAGATCTTCTATTTAGAAAGATTCATTTGGCAACCGAATGGAGGCTGGACTGCTGTGGGGAGATTTTTGAGGGAGGCAAACCAAGTGTCAGGCTATAGCCATAATCCGGACTTTAGCTAAAGAAGTCTGTCAATGAGATGCTAATATCAGAGAAGACATGGCAGAGTATACAAGCCATTTTACGAAGGTAAAATGACAGGACTTGGCAAGAGTGGTTATGAGGAATGAGAGAGAATGGAAACAAAGATGGCACTTAGGTTGTGAGCCTGGAAGTCTAGAAGGATGACAATGCTTGTTTTATCAATATATTAAAAAGTATTTTTAAAAGAAGAAAATTGGGAGTGGGGTATATTTTGCAGGGAAAGATAATCAATTCCATTAAGTATTTATGGGACATCCAGTTTGAGAAGTCCAATAGGCAGCTGGAGACGTGAATCTGGAAGTTGAGAGAGGTGAGATTAGATAAGCAGAACTGGAACTGAATCCATAGGTGCTAATGGGATCATCAAGGGTTTTTTTAAAGACCCAAATGAGATAATGAAGGAAAAAGCATTTTGGCAAATCTTACAATATGAACTAAATATCCTTTATTATTGTCATATACTGTGCAAGGGGAAACTTCACCTTTTTGTCTCAAATAAAGGGCCCAGAACACTATAAACTATACAAGCTTTGATGCTATGCTCCCTTTCCCCCCATTCTCCTCATCTTAAGTAAGACTTTAGAGGGAGAAGTTCCATTCCCATAAACTCATAAACTATTAGGACTTCAAGGGACCTTACAGATGAGTAAATCTATCCCCTCATTTGACAGATAAAGAAACTGAAGCCTTGAGAAAGTGACTGACTTACCAAAAGTCACACAACTAAACTAGTAAACAGCAGGATTTGAACACAGATGTTCAAAATCCAAACCCAATACTCTTTTCATTATGTCATGCTATCCTTAAATAGCGGAGCTACCTGTAAGGAAGTACTGCTCCAGCCTCTCAAGAACACAGAAAGCAGCTACACTGGTGGCCTAAGCAAAGAAAGCCCAGCCACCAAAGTCTACCTACTTTAGTCATAAAAGAAAGTCACATTTGGATTTTTGGAAAGGCCTTCCTCTTCCTGTTGGCCCTGTTGACCTGTATTATCCCCAAAATGTTCCCATTGTGGCTTCTTAGCAGATATCTGGGGAAAGTTAGTATGCGGGAGCTGTCCACAGACTTTATCTTTGGTTTGCTCATCTGATAGAGTTACCTCTTTCTTTTCAGTGCCATCTTCAGAAAACACATCGACTTCTCTGCTCATGGCTCCCGGGCTCATACACTGCTTTTCCACCTGCCATAAAAATCCCCAAACAAGTTGTTTTTATTTTCTGGACATCTTATTTGTCATGAAACAAATTAAGAACACGATGTGGAACAGAAGAGAGAAGAACAGATGAAGGAGAATGAGAACTCATGTTAAAATCAGAAAACTTAGGGTTAAATCCAGGATCTGTCATTGTGATTATTGTATTACTGTGATCTGTTAATGTCTCTGTGTATGTGCACACATATGTATTGTAAGTGTTTGTGCATGTGTGCACATGTGTCTGTGTACATATTCATGTGTCTCTATATATACCATGTACATGTGTGTTGCATGTGTGTATGGGGGTATGTGAATTTGATGAAGTGATTTTCCCTTCATTAGTGTCAGTTTCCTCATTTATAAAATGGGAGGCTTAGACTGGACTATCTCTAAAATCTCCCTTTCAGATCTAAATCTATGATCAGTGTGATCCTGTTAAATAGGTTCGTTCTGTTCAGAATTGGATTGTCTAACTTCAATAGTTTTCTGCCTGTAATCTAAATCAATAACAGAAAAAAATTAACTAAAAAACTGGACTTCTGGGTTATATGGTCAACAAGAGGGAAGACTGGGCATTGTCTCTGTTCCTCATAACATTTTGAACCACTCCATAGTAGAAATTATGTACCTAAGATAAAGCAACTCTAGCTGTCTCCATGGGCAAGGACACCCAGAATCCAAAAAACCAGTGGTTAAGAAACAAGTGAACTTCTGTCTATCCTGAACTCATTCAGCATTCCTCCCCATGGCCCATTGCACCATGGGCAACAAGACTGTGTAAAGGATCTGACACATGAGCTTGTAATAAAAGCAAACCTGTTCACCCTTCCCTCTTTCTAGTTCCATGGAGATCCTGGCCTCAGATATCTAAGCTGCCTTTAATTACCTTGGATATCAATGCCCTGCTCACCATTTTTCCTGTCTCTGCCTCCCTTTCCCCTCTATAGTTGCCTCCAGACCACATCTCCAAAGACCATAGTCCCCTCCCTCAGGAAAGTAATTTACCAAGCTTTAAAACTCTGATCAGAGGTCTGAGCTGCCTTTATTGGTGAATGAATATAAACTCTTGAAACCCTGTCTTTTCTAGACTGCCCATCCCTAGTTCCTTCAAGGTCTTTCTCTCACCTGGATGCCTTCTTCTGGACGCTCTCTAGCTTATTAGAGTCCTTACACCCAGAATTGCATACATATTTAAAACCAACATCTGATGGGACAGAGTACACTGAGACCATTCTCTTTCTAGCTTTGGGAATCAAGCTTTTCTAAATTTGGGTCAAACTCACATTGGCTTTTGTGGTTAATACACCACCCTGCTAATTCATATTTAGCTTTTTGATCTTTTTTCATATCTTATATTTGTGAAGTTGAGTTTTTGAACCTACATGTAGAAATTTACATTTATCCATGCTAAATTTTATCTCATTAGATTCAGCCTTTCTGATTCAGGTTCAGTTCTGCTAAGACCTCTCATGTTCTTGACTTTGTCATCTTGTGTGTTGGTATTCCTTCTAGCTTTATGTCATGTGCAAATTTGACTAGCATGTTTTCTGTGCTTTTATTCAAATCACTGATTTCTAAAAAATACTATTAAAAAGACTAGAGACAAGTGCAAATAATCTTGGCTTCCTGCCAAGCTGATATTGAACCATTAGTGTCCACTCTTTGCCTATAGAAATCCATACAGTTCTGAATTGGTTTACTATGTTATAGTAGACATTTGATTGTCAGAAAAACAAGCATTGTGTGTTACATTGTACTCAATATAAGCCAGAGCAGAATTTTTCTTGTTGACTATCCTGGTTGAAATTTTCAGTCTTGTTTTTGTTTGATTACTTATGAGTATTTATAACTCATCCCTGAACTCCTTTGTTAAATCCTTTATAATCAGTTCTCACTTTTTAATAACTTGAATTCCCTCTACTTTCTTTCCCTGGTCTCAAAACTCTATAGTAGAAACACTTTCCTCTAAATCACTAATAATAGAAGCTTAAATTTAAAACACTGAGATTTATTGATACTTTCTATTTTGATATCATAATCATTTTAGCCTTTTCCCACCTCTCCAGATTCAATCCTCCTTTGGGGAAGATGGGAATAATTAAGCAAAAATATTCATTATTATTATTGCATCTAAAAATGTGCATAATAATCTATCCATTCTCCACTCCTCACCATACCTCTCCCACCATATCCTGGAAGTTGGCAAAGATGACAACAAAATGGTAGCACTCAGTGTTAAAGAGGCGGTGGGAAGGCAGATACCTTAATGTCCTTTTAATGGTGCTAGATCATTCTGGACATCAGTTTGGAATTATGCAAGAAAAGTGACTAAGCTAGTCATATACTTGTTACCCAATGATCCCACCATTTCATATTCCAAAACAAGGAACAAAGGTCCAATAGTTACCAGAATGTTTATAGCAACCATCTTTTTTTTGGTTGTTGAGGCAATTGGGGTTAAGTGACTTGCCCAAGGTCACGTAGCTAGGAAGTGTTAAGTGTTTGAGACCAGATTCGAATTCAGATCCTTCTAACTTCAGGACTGGTGCACTATCCATTACACCACCTAGCTGCCCCTACAGCAACCGGTAGCAAAAAACTGAAAATAAGATAGGTATTCATTAACAGGGGGGAAAGGCTGAAAGGGATATGATTTAAGAATATAATAGAATATTATTATTTACTGAGAAACTATTAATATGAGAAATCTGGAATGATTTATATTAACTAACAGCAAAATAATCAAAATTTAAATATATATATATATATATATACACAAAGACTAAGGCAATGTGAATGCAAATATCACTAAGAGGAAATCAAGCCCTGAATAACTGCAAACCAATGAAGATTTTAGAGAACAGGAAATGAGATACAACTGCCCTCTCGTGTGGAGGAAGGGAAGGGTGTGACGAGGAGTGGAAAATGAGTGCTAAAATAGATTATTGTGAACATTTTCAGATGCAATTATAATGGGAGATGTTTTTGTTTAATTATTCCCATCTTCCACAAAGGAAGATTCAATTTGGAGGATTGGGAAAAGGCTAAAATGATTATAATGTGAAGATAAAAGGGATCAATTAAAAAAAATTCTTCAGAAATAAAGATGATGTCCTACTAGGAGGAATTAGTAGCAGCATAATACCAAAAAAAAAAAACAACCCACCACTAACAGTAACCCTAATCCTAACCAGAAGTGTGCATTTTTTTATAGAAAAGAATCCAATGCAAAAGGGATTCTTTGGAAGTTAAATCAGACCATCACTCCCAGATTAGCTCATCTCGATGCCCTATCACAGAAATGATACACGTGTGTGCTGTGCACACATGAATGTTAGGTCAACAAGAAATTTTAACTAAAACCTCTGAGAATGTAATTGGAACCTGGATCTATGAGTTGTTTCAGGACAAATCAGGACCTACTATAGGATTTAATGCCCTGCCATATAAAGAGTGAGATTTGTCTACCATCACCTCTGGATGTTTTATCTAAGTAGGGAAATCTCTAATAAGTTTTTAGAAATCTGATCTCCACATTTGTTGAAGCTCTAGCATAGTTTCTTTCACACAATGGATATTTATTTAATGAAAATACTTTTAATATTTTGAACAAGAAACTTCTAGGGCCAAATATTTTGTAGTATTTTCTTTTGGACTATTTGTCAATGACTATGGTCACAACCATCCAGGAAAGGGGAGGGGAGAAGGAAGTAGAAATGGAGGGGAAAAGGGAGGGAATGAGGGAGGGAGAGAAGAAAAGGAGGGAAATAGGGAGAGACCTTATCATTTGTCACATGTCCCCAAATCCCTTTTCAGATTCCCTAATCTTGTATATTTGTTAGCATTACCAAAATTTCAGATTTTACAGGTATCTTAAATATTGATAACTGGGTCATGAGTTCCTTGAAAGAAAAGGATCATGTAACATATTCTTTTCCTTCCCATAAGATCTAGCACAGAGCTGGACACATGATTAAGAACTGACTCTTTTACTTAAGATATCAGATCACTTAAGAAATGACCAACAGGATGATTTCAGAAAGGCCTGGAGAGACTTACACGAACTGATGCTGAGTGAAATGAGCAGGACCAAGAGATCATTATATACTTCAACAACAATACTATATGATGACCAGTTCTGATGGACCAGGCCATCCTCAGCAACGAGATCAACCAAATCATTTCCAATGGAGCAGTAATGAACTGAACCAGCTATGCCCAGAGAAAGAACTCTGGGAGATGACTAAAAACCATTACATTGAATTCCCAATCCCTATATTTATGCCCACCTGCATTTTTGATTTCCTTCACAAACTAATTGTACAATATTTCAGAGTCTGATTCTTTTTGTACAGCAAAATAACAGTTTTGTCATGTATACTTATTGTGTATCTAATTTATATTTTAATATATTTAACATCTACTGGTCATCCTGCCATCTGGGGAGGGGGTGGGGGAGTAAGAGGTGAAAAATTGGAACAAGAGGTTTGGCATTTGTTAATGCTGTAAAGTTACCCATGCATATAACCTGTAAATAAAAGGCTATTAAATAAAAATAAATAAATAAATAAATAAATCCAAAAAAAAAAAAAAAAGATATCAGATCACTGGGATGACCAACTACAATTCCAAAGTGCTGGTGATAAACTATGCTGTCTAATTCATGACAGGGAGATGATGGATTCAAGATGTCGAATTATATTCGTGGGCATGAATAATGCAAATTTTGTTATGTGAATTTTGTTCTTTTTTTTCCTTTTAAATTGGCAGAGTGAGAGGGAAAGAAAAATGCTTATTAACTGAAGATGAAAATTAGAGTAAATTGTTCAAAGCAACAAAAAAAGACAATTTTTTTAGGGTCACTACACCAAATTCAAGCTTTCCTACCTGTTTGAAAAACTCTGTTTCCCCGATATCCTGGAACTCATCTTCAACTAGAGAGTGAATATCATCATCATCATCTTCTTCTTCTTCAGCAAGTGGGGCTTTATTAAATGACAGGTGCCTGGTATTTGAATTCTGGTATATAAAGTCCAGGCCTGTGTATTCAAGAGAACTCTTCTTGTCCTTAGGGCAAAGTTGTTCATGGTTTGCTTGCTCTCGTTTTATTCCTGACTCCAGTGGAATAGCATCTTCATTCTGAACCTTCTGTTTTTTGGACACATCCTTTGGCTTTCTAAACATTTGCTTCCTGAAAGGACTGCTACAAAAATGCCAAATGGCGTGTTTCACAAAATGAAAAGCCCGATGGAACCGATCAAAAGCAAGCTGCAGCTTGGTCTTCCTCACCTCTCCACATCCATTCCCTTCTCTTTCCTCACTGCTGAAGGAGTTGAGCAGCAGGGCAATGAAAAGATTGAGTACCTGAGGAATAAGGACAGAAAAAGTCTACTGGTTGGGGCTCCATATGAGTTGAGGAACAACAGCAAAGGGCTTTCCAGGGCTATCTTCCCCAAGGGTCACAAAAGTAGCAAACAGATGGCCTTTTATCCCTTTCTGTGCCCTTTTTTCTTTTCTCTAAAAAAAATCCCCATTTATACTATATGAGGAAAATAAGCAGGATCAAAACAAAAATTGGCAAATTATGTCAATTGGTCTAAAGCCATATCAAAGATGTGAGAAAACAGAGGCCTAGAGAGATCATTTACACAGTAAATGATAGAGGGGAATCTTGAAGCCAGTCCTGTAGCTCTTGATACAAAGTACTTGCTTCTGTTCCATGAAATAATATTTCTGGTGTCACATCCAAAGAAAATTGTCATCAATTTCATTCCTGGCCAAGATATTGGTCTGCCATTCTGTAGTCACTGTATTTACTGTCCTCTACTGTTTATTAAACAGTAATATAATAACCCTTTCATCACCCATTCTCTAGTGCCTTGGTCTGGACAAATTGACTGGAAAATTCTATCAAATTTTAAATATTACCAATACTATTATGCAAATTTTTCTCAACTCCTTTTTTTGAGCTCTTTTGGGGAAAACATCATTCTAATACTCAATGCATAAAAAATAAAACAAAGAGAAGAGAAAGAAAATTATAAAACTAAAATTTATAAAAGGAGAATTATAGAACAGCATCATTATTGAACAGTAATTCTAATTATAGAAATGCTAGCGAGAACAGTAAAAGTTGAGAAATAAGTTAAAGGCATAAAGATTAGCAAACTATTCTCCAAAGAGATCAAAAAGGAAGGTCCCTGTGAACAAAAATATTCATAGCTGATCTTTTTGTGATGGCAAAGAATTGGGCTCTAAGATGTTGTTTATAAGGGAATACCTGTTCAAATTATGGCATGATCATGTGATTTAATATAATAAATAATATAATATAATAATAATAAATATAATTTAATATAATATAAATGATGAAATTGACAGCTCAACCAGTATAGTGTCTATGAAATGACACAGAATGAAGTAGTCACTGGATCAAAAAAAATTAGAAAAAGAAAAAAACTTTGAAATATTGAGAAATTAGACCACTGCAATGGGAGATCATAATCCCAGGGGACCAAAGATGAATCACACTACTCACCTACTTATAGAGAAGTGATAAATTCAAGGTACAAAATAAGAAATAGATTTTTGAACATAACCAATGTAAGAATCATTTCACTTGACTATGAATATCTGTTCAGAGTTTTCTTTTTTCAGTAGAGGAAAAAGGAGATGAGAATAGAAAATGCTCATAAATTAAAAAAAAGTAATGAAAATTAATGTATGAAAATGTAGACAGAGAGGAGACAAAACGATTCCATTTACTGATTATATGACTGTTTCCCAGGAAACTTATAGAATCAACAAAGAAACTGGGACAATAGTTTCAACAAAGTAGCAGCATACAAAATAAGCCCATAAAACCCTACCTTTCTACATAGCAGTCATGAAATGCAGGTGGAAATAATAAAAAAAGGAATTTTTTTATTCAAAATAATCACAAAATGCTTTAAAATCTTATGAAATCAATCTGTCAAACTGAATTCATCATCAATACAGACCCATTAAAAATGCTGCTTAAATAAAGAATTTAAATTACCTAGAGAGATATTTAATGCTTATGGCTAGACTGTGCTAATAAATAAAAATAATATTGCCTAAATTAATTTATAGATTCAATGTTATACCAATTTATCTAACTAACAAGGGAAGATTTTATCCTTGTTCAGTCATTTTCAGTTATTTCCAACTCTTTCTGACCCCATTTGGGGTTTTCTTTGCAAGGATACTAGAGCAGTTTACTATTTCCTTCTCCAGCTCATTCTACAAATGAGAAAACTGAAGCAAATAAATACGGTGAAGTGACTTGTCCAAGGTCACCCGAGTTAAATTTCAACTCAGAAGGATGAGTTTTCCTGACTCCAGGTTTCCTGACTCCACTGAGCTATATACTTGCCTGTATATTTTATATTACTAGACAAAATAATAATACAATTCATTTGGAGTTACAAAAGATCTAGAAAAGCTCAAGGGAAATAATTTTCAAAGAGAGAAAATTTGTCTCAGAGCTCAAATTATACTATAAAGCAATAACCACCTAAACTTAACTGCTATTGGTTAAAACACAGCTAGATCAATCAATGAGACAGCGTGAATAAAGATGAATTAGAAAACATCAAACTCATAAAACAAACATAAGAACACATGTCTTAAGTAAGAACTCTATCTCTTTAGAATTGCTGAGGAAACTATCCTACAGTTTGCCAGAAATTAGATAACGATATATCATGATAACCTTAAACTGGATCAATGACCTGAATATAAAGGATATATAATAAATCAAAAACAAAAGAAGGCATTTGGGTACTTTATGCAGCTATCTCTAGTTACTTCTTTTTTTGTTTTGGTTTAATTTTTTTGATGGTCAGTTCTTAATCTTAACAAGTGATAGAGATGATCTCAAAAGATATAGAAGGTCATTTCAATTACATGAAATTCAAAATCTTATACAAAGCAAAGTTTTTAAAATCAAATTAACCAGTGGTTTGGGGTTTTTTAATTTTGTTTTGTTTTTGTTTGTTGTGTTTTTTTTAACATTTTCATCTTATGAATCTTACCTATATTAATCTTATCTTAGATTACAAGATGTAAGAATTTAGAGAAAAATTTTGATATGCTGTCTCATTATTGTCATTCTTTTTAATGATATGGTTCATGTTTCAATGATTTGGTCTTTGATTCACTTATTCTTTAGAATCAGATTATTTAGTTTCCAATTAACTTTAATCTATTTTTCTACTGTCCTTTTTAATGTAATTTTTATTGTATTATGATATTTAAAAGACCGCATTTAATATTTCTGCCTTTTTATATTTGATTTTGAGGTTTTATGGCCTCTTTCGTGGTCTATTTTTGTGTGGGTCCCATTTGCTGCTGAGAAAAAGGTATATAGCTTTCTGTTCCCATTCAGTTTTCTCCAAAGGTCTATCATGTCTTTAAAAAATGCTTTATTTTTAAAAGATAATGATTTTTGAAAACAAACAAATTCTAAACCAACAATTTTTATACAATTCACTCTACTGAGGGAAACAACTTTGATAAGCAGCAACATGATACAATATCAGTGATACCTAGTTCTGGATAACCATTCCCACATCTATTAGTTGTGCAGACACAGTCAATTCCTTTAGCTTCCCAAAGCCTCAGTTTCCTCATCTGTACTACTTGCCCTGTGGGTATCCATAAAGATAAAAGATGTTTTGCAAACTATAATGTCCCAATACATTTCATTTATCACTTTTCCAATAGTAAAACATGACTGAAAAACAAATTCATTAGTAAAATTAATCCAATTTGTAGTGTTTGGATTCCATTGGGAAGTCAACATTGGTTGAAATTAATCCCAACTTCTATAAACTTGATACTCCCAAAGACCATGAGTATGAGTTACCCAGGGCTCCCTTGATAGCAAGCAGAAAAACCGGAGCAAACTTACCACCAAGTTTCCTATCACCAAAATCAGCAAGTAGACGAGAATGCACAGCACCTGAGGGAAGTCACACATACACTCCCACATGTTTTCGATCCATTCGCCACACAGAATGCGGAACACAACCAGAAAAGAGTGGAAGAAGTCTCTCATGTGCCAGCGCTGTGGCTCGGGCCGCGTGAAGTTAAGACATGAAAGAGTTTTATTTTCAGGATTCCCAAAAAGCTGCATGCCAACAACTGAGAAGATGAAGACGATGATGGTCAAGACCAGAGTGAGGTTACCCAGGGCGCCGACTGAGTGGCCAATAATCTTAATAAGAGTATTCAGTGTTGGCCAGGATTTGGCTAACTTGAAAACTCTCAGCTGAAAATGGAATAGGAAAGCAAAAAAAAGACAAATAAAGAACAATAAATTATGTTTTGTATCATCATAGCTGTAATTCATTGAGATACATGGCATAAAATGTGTCTAGATCCATATCCCTCCAAATTGCTAACCAATTTTGCTGGCCACATTTGGTAAGTAGATGACAGGCAGCATGGTGTGGTGGGAGCTCTGGGGGGGACTTTGTGTCAGGAAGACCTGAGTTTGAATCCCCCCCCTCCATCACTAACTAGCTGTGCGCCCTGGGCAAATTATTTAATTTCTCTGAGTCCCAGATTCCTCGTGTTTAAAATATGTAATATATGGAAACTATGTAAAAATAAGGGTAATAATAACCCTGCCTCCCAGGGCTGATAAAGGGTTAAAGGACATAATGGATGCAGAGATAAGAAGTGAGTCAATAAGCAGGTGTTTCCTAAGTATTAAACACAGTATTAAGAGCTAAGTAAGGATACAAAGATGGTTCAAAACTTTGAGCTCACTTCCTAGAGGAGGAAATAATACCGAAATATACCTAAAATACCTAAATATAATACATAAAATACTTAAATAATACCTAAAAACTGGAAATATATGAAATATATACAGAATAGATGAGGCATTCCCAAAGAGCAAATCAGGGGTATCCTCAGGAAGCGAGATCACAGAGTTAGGTCTTGAAAATAAATCAAGGAAACTCAGAGGGAGAAATAAAGGAGCAGAGAATGTCAAATTATGGGGACAGTTGGGGCAAAGACATGGAAGTGAGAAATGAAACACTCTTTCAAGGCTAGGCAAGTAGGCCATTGTTGCTGAATTATGGAGTAAGTAGAAGGGATCTATAATATGGGGAAATAGGTTCCTTTTTTTTATTTTGTTGCTAAGGTAATTGGGGTTAAGTGACCTGCCCAGGGCCACCTAGCCAGGAAGTGTTAAGTGTCTGAGACTAGATTTAAACTCAGGTCCTCCTGACTTCAGGGCTGGTGCTCTATCCATTGCACCACCTAGATGCTCCTTGTTTATTTTTTTTTAAAGTGAATAAGAAAATATTAGTAGCCTAAGTGCCCCACTTTACCATTTATAAAGAATATTTATGGAAATAAATCAACTCATGCATAAAGGACACAGAATCATAGACCTAGAATGAAAAGGTATTCAGGACCATCTAGTGTAGCTGCATCATTTTACAGATGAAGAAATGGAGGCCCAGAGAGATGAATAATAATCGTTAATGTTTGTGCTCCAAGTGCTTGAAGATTTACAGAGCTCCTTACAAATGTTTTCTCTTTGATCCTCACAACAACACTATGAAATAAGTGCTATTATTATAGATGAGGAAACTGACGCAAACAGGTTAAATACTGCACCCACGGTTGGTAAATATTTGAGTTGAAATGTTGCTCCAAATGCGCCACTTTTCCCACTCTGCAACCTAGCTTCAGCTTGACAAAGTAAGTGGCTTGCCAATGGCGTACCATGGCATGAAGTGGCAAAGGCAGGATTCAAACCTGGGTCCTCTGACTCCAGAGCCGGTGGTTGTTCCACTGGACCATAACCAGGGCATGGAAGAACAGAAAGGTGATGGTGCAGAGCAGACCACATCTTTATAATCATACAAATCATCGACCCTGAAAGGTAAGTGGAAGAGCCCTTCCCCTATTTCCTGATGAAACTGGGCTGATTGTTATACCAAATCCCAGAGGGACTGTAGGGCCCATCCCTCTCAGTGGAGAAATAAGATTTTGCCATAGACTAGACTGTGGGGAGAGCAAGAGAGGAAAACTTGAATAAACTCTACAATTTTGAGCCTATGTGATTGAGAAAATAATGGTTTCCTGGGCAATAATAAGGAAGTTTAGAAAAGGGGATGATTTGAGGGGGAGAGGTAATGAGTTCTATTTTGGATGCATTGAGTCAGGAGTATCTACTAGACATCCAGTTTGAAATGTCCAATGGGGGGCAGCTAGGTGATGCAGTGGATAGAGCACCAGCCCTGAAATCAGGAGGACCTGAGTTCAAATCGGACCTCAGACACTTAACACTTCCTGGCTGTGTGACCCTGGGCAAGTCACTTAACCCCAATTGCCTCAGCCAAAAAAATTAGAAAAATTTAAAAAATTTTTTTAAATGAAATGTCCAGTAGGTCTTTGGTGATGAGGAACTGGATCTAAAGCATAGTAGGCGGGGTGCTGAATGTGGGGATCAGGAATATCTGGGATCAAATCCTTCCAAAGTGTAATGCTTTGTAATGGGTGGGAGAGGCCATTTGAGGAGATGGGAGACTGATTCCAATATTTCCCAGAGATAATTCTGAGTAGGAACAAAAAACCAGAGAGATTACTATTTGGAGAGAATCCCTCAAGATTGAACCTCTCCTTCTATCCAAGGAGGGGGGTCTAATGACTCCATTGATACGTGGGTCACACTGATTTAGAAATCGTTTTCATTTGAGACAACAGATTGATATTAATACAACGAAAGCAAATGGCCCCTTACCAGTCTTAAAGAACGTAATATTGACATATTTGATTTAACAACAAGTGAAATGATTATTTCCACAAGACTCAGAACTGCGATGATAGTGTCAAAAATGTTCCAGGGTCGAAGAAAATAATAATATGGATCCAGGGCAATGATTTTGAAGAACATTTCTGCTACAAAAATTCCAGTAAATACCTACAGAGAGAAGAAGAGAAGGTGTGAGTGAGGGTAGCTTCTATTTTGAGGGTGATAGAATGAGCTGGAGAAATTGGAATCATCAACAACTCAACAAAACTGATGCTAAAGTCGATGTGATTCTCTGTCTTTGGACGTCAAGAGAAGTTCCCCCTCTCTCCTAGCTCCATGTCATCTATAAATCTGACAAATTCTGTGCTGTCACTAGAATCAAATCCTACTCTAGATACTTACTAGCTGTGTGACTTAAACCAGTCATTTAACATCTCTGTGACTCAGTGTCTCCATGAGAATAATAGCATCCACATCACAGAGTTATTATGAAGATCAAATGAGATAGAAATGGTTGCTATTTGCATTTGTTCTTGTTTTATTTTTCTGGTTATACATGTGTACTAACTTTTGAAATACACATTTCTTTATGAATCATGTTGGGAGAGAAAAATCAGAACAAAAAGGAAAAACCACAAGAGAGAAAGAAAAGAAAAAAGTAACTATAGCATGTGCTGATTTGCATTCTGTCTCCATAATTCTCTTTCTGGATGCAGATGGTGTTTTCCATCCAAAGTTTATTGGGATTGCTTTGAATCACTGAAGCACTAAGAAAAACCAAGTCTTTCATAGTTGATCATCACATGATCTTGCTAATATATTCCTGGTTCTACTTGTTTCCCTCTGCACCAGTTCATGTAAATCTTTCCAGACCTTTCTAAAATCAGCCTCTTCATCATTTTCTACCACAATTTGTTCAGCCATTCCCCAACTGCTGGGCATCCAATCCTTTTCCAATTCTTTGTTACCACAAAAAGAGCTGTTATATTTTGGCACATGTGGGTCCCTTTCCCTCCTTAATGATCTCTTTGGGATACAGGCCCAGTAGAGACACTGCTGGATCAAAGGGGGTGCACAGTTTGATAGTCTTTTGGACACAGCAATTTGCTCTCCAGAATGGTTGGATCCATTCACAGTTCCACCAACAATGTATCAGTGTCAGTTTTCCCACATCCCCTCCAACATTTATCATTATCTTTTCCCGTCATCTTAGCCAATCTGAGAGGTGTGAGGCGATGCCTCAAAGTTGTTTTAATTTGTATTTCTCTGATCAATAATGATTTAGAGAAAACTGTTCGTATCCTATGAGTTTAATGTTTTAATTACTATTGGTATTAACATTATTATCTTTATTACTATCAATGGAAAGAATGATAAAATCATGGGACATCACTTAACACCTCCTAGCTGTGTGACCCTGGGCAAGTCACTTAACCCCATTTGCCTTAGCAAAAAAAAAAAAAGGAAAAAAGAAATTAAAAAAAATTTTTTAATTAAATTATGGGACATGAGACTATTAAAGTATATTAGGCAAATAAAACTCAGCCTATTCTTCTTATCAGTTTTAGCTCAGTGTAAATGAACAGAGCTCATCTTGGGGCACCCTTTATGACTTCTTAGCCTTCCAATATTAAATCTCCTTTTGCTGCAACATTCACAGTATCTTTCACTATTTTTTCTGGGGCCCTAACATTTGACTCTTCCCAGTGATGGCAAAACCTGGCTGTAGTTGTCTCTTTTTTGTGGTTTACCTATAAAAGGGACACCATCCTAGGTTCCAGATGATACCTCCCAGGATTTTAATGCAATGAAGACTAATGGGATGACCAGAGGACCCCACATTTGATTTCACCTCTGCCATGTAGGTGAAGAAAATCAAAATTACACTGTATTGTTTAATTTAGTTGATCCTACTCCTCATTTTGTCAAATCCCTTTTCTCAATTTGTAGTCTCCCTGGCTTTGTTGGTGCATTTTATTAAAAGTTTGGTGCATCATTGTTAATAATAGCATATTATAGTATATATAGTATAATAATATATAGTATATAATAATAAATAATAATAATTTAATAAAAATAATAAATTGATGATAATAATTGTTAAAATAACATTATTGTTAACTTGTCTGGAAAGAAAACATGCCTCAGTTTCCCTCAGTTTGGTTCTACTTGCCATATAGCCTTGAATACATTTCTGATCCTCAGTTTCCTCACTGATAAAGTGAAGCTCACAAACCTTGCATTGTTTGTGTCACCAAAGTACTCTGTAAACTTCAGAGTGCCAGATAAATAGAAGCCACCAAAAGACGCCATCCACACTCACATAGTTTCCTGCATTGAGCATTCTCTCAAAGTCGTTATTCTCTTCATAGTGCTCCATTGCCATGAATACAGTGTTGACAATGATGCAGATTGTGATGGCCAGGTCAGCGAAGGGATCCATGATGACAAGTTCCACGATCTTTTTAATGCGAAGCCACAGGGGACAACACTCCCAAATGCAATACTTGGAGAAAAAGTTATTCTGGCAGGGAAGGCATTTCTGCTGTGACTTTTCATACTCTAAAAAAGGAGGAAGGAAATATATATATATATAATTTAAATAACTGACAACAGAACCACACAGAAGAGCAAGCTGGGGCACTTTTGGAACATGGCTCCATACTTTGAGGCTATCTAAGAAAGGGGAGGAGGAGAGGGAGCTGGGACAAGTCAAGACCATGTAGGGTCCCCACCATGGCTTGCTATGGAGGGGAACGGAAGCACATGGAAAGACCCCTCACCCTGCATAGTGATGGTGACGATGCTGACGGCACTCAGGGCTCGTTGTCTCTGAAAGGTGTCGTTGTGGCCGTCCCAATAATCCATAGACAGGTTCTGTGACAGGCGCTTGGTTTGGTTCAATAACTGCTGCTGCAGGGAAATGTCACAAAGCTATGAGTTTGCTGAGAACAGAGCTCACATCCAATCAAAATCGCACAGCTGAGCTACGAGGGGCTCCTAAGAGACTCGACAAGTCCCATACTCAACCACGCTGTCAGGCAAATGGGCCTCTGTGACAGCTTTGCCTTCGAACATTTAATGCGTTAGACACATTGGTGCACAATTAGAGGGAGAAGAAGAGGGAATGGTGAAGAAAGGAGAGGAGAGATATAAGACCTCCAGATGTCTAAGCCCAATATTCTATCTATCTAACAATCTATTTATCTATTTACATGCATATATATATACATATAAAAAATAGACACACACATATATTTTAAAATAATATATATTTGTACATATTTGTACATATACATGGACATCTATATGATGTGTATATGTATCTATATATGTGTATATATGTGTCTGTATATTTGTATGTGAAGATATGTAGATATAGATATGGTATCTAGATAGCTCAGTGGTTAGAGTACTAGAGACTAGGAAGATCTAAGTTCAAATCCAGCCTCAGATAATTACTAACTGTGTGACATTGGGCATTTCCTTAATTTCCTTAATTTACTGGAGAAGGAAATAGTAAACCATGCCAGTATCTTTGCCAGGAAACCCCATGGACAGTCTGGTACATGGAATCACAAAGAGTTGGGCATGATAGAATGACTAAATGACTATATATATAAATATATATACATATATATGTATATATATATATGCATGCGTATATATAAGTATATGTATATATGCATTCATCTCTCTCTAATAGCTTAAAGTGTTTGGGACATTTTCTATGTTCTCCAGAGCATTCAGCTTTACTGATGACTGATCCCCTTGAAGATCCAAATGATTCCAGTTTTACTATCCTTATAATCTGTCCAGGAGGAAGTTATCCTTTTGTGATTCACTTATACAAGGATATAATATATAATATTATACATATAATATAATACAATATATAATATAAATATTAATATTTATGTAACATTTTAAATGCTGGCAACACACTTGATATTCTTTCTCTCATTTGATTCTAATTATAACCTGGTAAGTAAAGTTATGGTGATTCCCATTTTACGGCTGAGAGAACTGAAGGTGAAAAAGATCATAACCTGCCCACTTGACCGGACACTAAGGAAAGATTATTTTGCAATGGTTTTCAAGTGATACCTTGAGAATTTGAGAAATTTAGAGAGAATTGAAACAATGATTTAATAGCAAGAAAAAACTACTCCTTCCAAAAAGATGAAGGTACAGTCCGGAATGAAGACTGAGCCTCTCTCAGTTCTCTCAGATTATCATTGAGAGGCAAATAACTGAGGTGTATGTGCACATATTTATCTCTACATGTGTGTAGATAGTCATGGGGGGCGGGAGGTATAAGATAACTAGTTCAGTTATAGACAAGTTGAGTTTGAGAATGCCATTTGGATACAGAATGTCCCAAAGATAACCCCAACTTATGTATATGTATATGTACAGATATGTATGTAATGCATATATACACACGTGTATGTATTATATATGTGCACGTCTATATATGTCTATATGAATTGTGTGTGTGTTTAAAGACATATCCTTGGTCTGTCTCCAGAGCTCCAGCTCCATACTACCAACTGCCTAGTATTACAAACTAGATTCCCAAAGACATCTCAAGCTCCACAGAGCCAAAACAAAACACTTTCACCCCAAATCCTACCCTCTTCCCAAATTTCCCACTAATGTCAAAAATATCACCATTCTCCTAGTCTCCCGATGTCATTGTTGATTTCTATTTACATTCGCCCAACATACCCAATCTTCCTTATTTATTTCCTTTCTACTAACAAATTCAGCACCCTTTATTGTCTCGCACCTGGTCCACCAAAATAGCCTCCCTGTGCTCTTGGATTCATTCTTCACTCAGCTGCCAAAGGGATTTTTCTGAAGTGCATGTCTGCCCTGCAATGACTGAACAATGACTGAACAACTATGTCTCCTCTCTCCATCTAGCTGTTGTTCAGATGTTTTTCAGTTGTGTCTTACTCTTTGTGCCCTTTTTTGGAGTTTTCTTGGTAAAAATACTATAGTGGTTTGCCATTCCTTTCTCCAGATCATGTACAGATGAGCAACAGGGTGAAGTGACTTGCCCAGGATCACATAGTTAGATCTGGGGCCAAATTTTAAATTCAAGAAAAGGAATTTTTCTGACTTCAGATCCAGGACTTTATCCACTGCATAACTGATCCTACTCCCACCAACTCAATAAACTCCCAGTGTTCCCTAATATCTCCAGGATCAAATCTAAAATCCTTTGGTTTAAAAACTCTTCACAATCTCATCTCTTCCTACCTTTTCAGTCTTCTTTTACTTCACTCCCTGTACATATTCTATGACTGAACTAGCCTTCACATGCAGCTTTCTAAGTAGCAGTTCCATGTCTTTATACTGCCTGCCCCTCAGGTTCTTTCTCCTTCTTCTGCCTCCTGGGTTCCTTGAAGTCCTTCAAGATGCCACTTGAATTTCACCTTCTACATAAGACTATCCTCTGTCCATCTTCCTCTCTATCCAGCTCTGCCCTGTTAGTGCCTTGCCTCTATTGTTAGATTCCACTTAAAATGTATAGCTCTGTTATACAAATCATCATTTATATGTTGTCCTCCCATTACAATGGGAGTTCCTTGAGGACAGGTACCCTGTTTTTGCTTTCTCTGTATCCCCAGTGCTTAATACAGTGCCTGGCACATAGGGCTTAATAATTGCTTTTACAATTTTTTACAACTCTGACAAAATGCTTTATAACCACCTTCCCTTCCCCTCAATGAAAAATCCTCTGATTACCTGGGGTTCTCTCCTAGAGATCACTGCTGCTCCACTGTCTCCAGTTTTGTATACCATAGCCTTACCTTTCTTTGGACACTTTCATCAGGATCAGAGAATGGAGCTTGATCTTCTCCAGAATTTCCTACAAGGAAGGATTTCCTTCTCTTGTTACCGAAGAAGCTTCTCTTTTGGCAAGAAACAGATGATGTTTCAAGGGAATTAAGTGAACTCCTATCAATTCCCATAGCAACTAAAGTCTAAAAACAAAACAAAAAATCCATTGATCAGTCAAGACCCACTACTTTCACCATCAATCTAGCTGACGCCCAGTTATTTCACCTCCCTCTGAATTCAATAAGAAGCACAGACCTACCTGCGCCATTCCTTCCACTCATTAGGCACCTGTCATACCTGTCCTATTATGATTTATCTTCTTTTCTCATGATCAAATGAATCCATGATATCAATGAATAATAAGTTCTCTTTAATAATGCAGATCACAATTTAACCATATTCATTAAGGGGTTTAATTTTCTATATGTTTTTATGTAAAATGTATTTCCTTGAAGTATGTAAAGGTGACTCTGCATGTTCATAGGCTATGCTGAGTGAAAATAAAGCTCTTGAAAGTCCTCCAAAACCTTAAAAAGTTTCAAAGACTGATCCTATAAAAGCTGATATGCTAACCAAGATCCATCCTTGATCGGAGAGGAGGGATTCATTCCCAGAGGGCTAACCAACATGTGAGTAATTTTTTTAAGTTACAATGACTCAAGAAAACTTCCACTAATTGTGGATGCATTTTGACTTGCCTTAGGTAGTTATACAAGTGAAACAAGAGACCCTTCAAATATCAAAGAAAGAGGTGCTGCAGCTTTCCCAAATCCCGTTTCCAGATGGGATGTGAGCCCCTTTGAAGCAGAGTTAGTGCCACCTTATTTAGTGCAGTAATTTTACACAATAGGTCCTGAAGATTACAGAGAATCCAAATGAGGAACACACCAAAGGACAAAGTATGTTCCCTACCCTTGCTGGAACACCTTATATACCACCTACATGGGCAAAAGGGGTATGTGCTTCCTCTAACAATACGACAGCAGTCCAAGAAGGGACAGAGAGAATGGCAACATTGGATTTCTCTACCAAACTTCATTACATGAAACCTATGGCTCCTGATCTGAATCTGGGTTTTATATCCACTGATCACAGAGAAACTACTGAGTCTCATTCTTCACTCTTCAGGAAAGAAGATAAGACCAAGCCCCAGGATGTACTACTGAAAGGGCAGCTAGGTGACTCAGTGGATAGAGCACTAGCCCTGAATTCATAAGGATCTGAGTTCAAATCTGGTCTCAGACACTTAACACTTCCTGGCTGTGTGACCCTGGGCAACTTACTTAACCCCAATTGCCTCAGCAAAAAAGAAAAAGAAAAAAGAAAAATTTCTTCCTTAGAAAAGTCAGAAATATGCTCAGTGAAATCACAGCCCTGGTGGAACCCCATTTGCACATGGGGCCTCCCCTGTCCCCAGCCATCTTTCTCCATTAGTGGCATGAAATTATGTTAAATTTCACTTTGCAATGACTTGCAGGGACTATTTCCACATGGGGTTTTAAAAATGTAATGATCAAATCTCATTTTCGCCTGAGATAAATAGCAAATCTTTGGTTGTCCTCACTTTTCAGGAATGGAACCCCCAGACCACTTTTTCCTTATACCTACCATTAAAATTCCTAGATCTTCCTTCAAAGCTTGGCTCTAGCACTACCTTCCACAGAAAGATTTTGACTCTTACAACTAGTGTCTCCCCCATCTCCATTACTGTGGATTTTCTATATATTTTCTATTTCTTTATATTGTTTGTTACCCTCAAAAGGATGCAAACTCCTTCAGGATGAGTTCTTTCTTTTTTGTCCTTGAGTCCTTAATGTCTAGCACAGTGCCTGACCTATTTTCAGCAGTAAATCCTTACTTGTTGATTGATAACATACACTGAAATAATCTACAGAATGTTGAGAACTACGTAGGCGGTAGTAAAAGCAAGAGTGTAAAGCAACTCTCTTATTGTGGCCCTGAGTCCCAGCACAATGCTCCTCCAAGATATGTCTGGGGTGCACCTATTCCTCGTTCTCATACCTCAGAGTACCTACCTCCTGCTCCTGCTTTAGCAGCTGCAGAGCTTCTCTGAACATTTTTTCTTTTGCTTCCGTCTCAGCTGCCACATTTTTATTTTGCTCTTCATATGACATTGTGACGACAGCCAAGGTCAGGTTAATCAGGTAAAAAGAGCCAAGGAAGATGACGATCATAAAAAAGAATACAGCAAACTGTCCAGAAACTCGAAGGGTCTGCACATAATGAAAGCAAAGTCTTTGAAATGCTCCTTAAAGGATTTCAAGTCAGTACAACAACTCAAAAAGTGCCTGCTCTGCTGCTCAGATAAGAGTGGTTTCTGTCTTCATTAAGTACACTATTGTATGCTCTATTGTTTATTACTTACACTGCTTGAAATAATTACAGTACAAGCTAAATAGCATCTAAATGCATCAGAGAGATCATAGTGATAACAAAAAAGATTTGATGATTCCCAATATTTATATAGTTCCTACTATGTGCTTATAGATATTAAAAGATGGGACAGTTAGGTGGCGCAGTGGATAGAGCACCAGCCCTGAAGTCAGGAGGACCTGAGTTCAAATCTGGCCTCAGACACTTAACACTTTCTAACTGTTGACCCTGGGCAAGTCACTTAACCCCTCACCAAAAAAAAAAAAAAGATATAGAAAAAGATCATGACTAATTAGACATATGAGGAAAGTCTTGGAAGAAGGGTTGAAAGAATAATCCATTTCAATAAATGATGTAGAAAAAAGGGAAGCATTCCAATTATAATTAGAAGGATATGCAGAGACAATAACACTTGAGGGCTTGGATCACATGACATCATAAATAGTTTAGCCAGTGAGACTAAAAGCACATAATACATGCCAGGAAATAGAAGGAAATAAGGTTGAAAAGGCAAAATAATGCCTTGGAATGAGGAAAAGTGAGTTTGATTGCCAAGCAATGCTATATAGACTTTATAGACTTGGCAATAGGGAGCCATGTTAAGGTTCTAGACAAAAAAAAAGTGACTTGCCCAAACATATGAATAAGGAAAATTTATCTAACATCAATGGGATAAAGACTTAAAGACTTGCACAAAGCTACTTAACTAGTTTGGGCAGGCAGTGATGGGGCATATATTGGATACAACTAGAATATTGGAGATAGAGAGCAGTTGATGAATAAAAGCTATTCTGAAGGTTGAGTCAAGGGATTTATTACGTCAATAGAGTGAGGGAAATGAAGGAAAGCTGAGTCAAAGTTGACACCAAAATTTAAAACACAGGAAAATGGCTAAATGGAAAATTATGTACTCGTCATGGTGTACTCATGATGGGAACAGTGAAGAGAGAAGGAAGAAAAGCAGACCATTAGAATAAGTTCATTTTGGAAAATGCTGGGTCAATGATCTAACACGGGGATATGGGGGTCACTGTAATTCCTATTTCCAAAAGGGCAGACAGAGGAGAAGACAAGGAGAAGGAGATGGAGGAATCATAACGGCCTAGTTAGGAAAGCTTGGGGTTTTTAGAGCAGCCCCTGAGAAAGGGGAGCTAAGAGAGGAAATGGGCTCCTGAAAAAAGGACAGGACTAGTGGTGAGGGCTACATGTAAAGAGTACTCAAGCAGAAAGATCTGAAGATGTTGCACAGAAGGGGAAAGAAAGGAGGAGGGCAAATGGAAGTAGCAACAATTAGGTAAGAAGAAGAAAGATGAGGAAGAAAATGGAAAGGAATAGAAAAAACTAGATAATAAGGTGAAAGATAATGAAAAGGAGAAGAACAGATAAGAAAAAGAAGGCAAAATGCAAGGAATTGAAAAAGAAATACTAGAAAAGGAGGACCAGGATACCAAACTGTGTGTTGGTTCTAAGTACCTACCATTGAGGCTCTCTTGATCCAATGTTCCCCATAAGTAGCTATTGCTCATTTGGAAGCTCTACAAAAGAATCTTCCTATCTCTACCTAAAGGACGTTGGAGGTAAGGGAGGACATTTGAAGAAGACATTAAAGGAAGTCATTCAAATTTAGAAAGAGAGGGAACTTTAGAGGTAGTTTCACAGAAAACTAAGGGCTGTGGAAGCTAAATGATTTCCCATGATTCAAAAGTAAGCCTCAGAAGAAGGATCTGAACCCAAGTCTTCTAAAGGAACTTTCTTTAATTAAACAAATATTTACTAAGCACCTAAAATATGTAGGGTACTAGGGTTAAAAGATGATAATGTCCCTCAAATAATGTAATTTGTAATATTGTGACCTTTTACTAGGCATCATTAAGCCAGAATATAAGAATTTTTCTCTTCTAGTAAAAAAAATTAACATTCATTTTTAAATTTTGTTTTTAATTTTAAACTTGAACATCAAAAAAGTTAGTAAATCTGATTAGTAACACTTTACTACCCCTTCCCAGAGGGAATCTGGATTTTAAAAGAATAACGGTTATTTCCCAATCTTTGACCAGAAAGATTGAATAAATTGGGTATGGCCTACCATCCAGGTAATATGGCTTTTTTGCTTTGGGGTGTTAAAGGGGGGAAGTATAGACAGATATTTGAGAATAATTTGTTATTTACTCTCTCCTAAATCTGCCTAAATAACAAATTTAAGGTCATTTAAGGTAGATAGAAATGGCTTTTGAAATGGTCTGAAGAAGCTGCGTTAAGCCCAAAGATTTCCAACCCACGTTCAAGACGACAACTGATACCTGCTGATACAGGCGTTCCCAGGAATCCTGAGTCATCACACGGAACATGCTGAGAAAGGCCCAACCAAAATGGTCAAAGTTTGTAAAACTATAATCAGGATTGAGCTTCGTTTTACAGCATACAAAATCAGAGCAACATGAGCTATGGAGGAAACAAAAGGAAAGAGAAAAAATGTTACAGAGCTCACAGCACGGTTTTCCTGGATAGCACTTTTCACATCACACTGGCTATCTGGGCAGTGAATAAATCTGGTTGTGAAAAAACCAGCATGATATCTCCTTTTAACCCATTTGTTCCAGTGTCTCCAATTCTCTGAGAGCGGTTCCTGCTATTGCAAGTCCTCCTTTACGGCGGGCCTTCTCCACGTGTTCCTCACCTCCAGGATCTCTGACATTCAGACTGACCTGCACACCATTAGCAGATGAATTTTCCTAAAGCACTCTTGGTTTTGTCAGCCCTTTTACAAAAGAACCTCTAATGCATGGGCTCTAATGGGCTAAGGAACTTCCTTCCTTTTTCTTGGACTCAACACTGGGGCTCTCTTGATCCAATGCTCCCCACCTTGATCTTCAAAATCAGAGGAGTGACTCTAAATTTTAGGACTTTCATGACAGATTACATAGGACAACAGCATCTTGACAGAAGTGCACAATCTTTGGGGGAAAGCAGTGCCTCAAATTCTAACCACAGGCCATCCTTGCTAGGGCTCTTTCCACTGACCCCTACTGTCCTTTTGTAATTTATTGAATGGAAAAGCAGTTGACTAAGATAATTAGGAGTCAAAGTCTAGTAAGAGCCACAAGTAACTGCAGGTTTCTATTTCAACAGAGGTAAAGAATGAGGGAACTGTTTTACTGACTTAAAGGTGATCTGACATGTTTTATTTCCAACACAGATGAATAATATTTAGGTATATATCAATTTGCAAATGGTTCTCCCTACTAGAAGAGAAGGTGGGATGGATGGGCAGCAGCAGTGCAGTCCACCTCTTCTGATTCTTGAGGTGGAATTCTTCACAGTATGGATGATAAAAACCCTTTGGAAACAAGAAAAAATTACTCCAAGGTTCAAAATCCTGAGGTGGGAGGGCTAAAAGTTGGACAAATTAAATGAGAGAAAGAAGCTTGGAAGAAAGGTTTCTGAGCAGCTCTAGTATCTAATAGATCTTTTTAGAAGGATCTTCTAAGGAAGAAGCAGTTGACTTCTTATGCTCCATGAGAGGATAATTAATAATAATTATAATCTGCATTTATATGGCTTTAACTTTTTAAAGCACTTTGCATATATTATTTCATTTAATTATCATAACAACCCTGAGAAGCAGATGTTGTTATCATCCCTAATTTACAGCTGAAGAAACCAAGACCCAGGAAATATGGGGATTTTTAGTTCTCACAATGTTATTATGCACCCAAAGATGTCAGAGAAATGGGCACGACATATCTAATGTATTTTTGTATCTCTAGAAGACTTGAATATTCTCTCTATTAATTCAAAATGTCATCAAGTTTCAAGTGTTTCTTTTGAGCATGGAAGTCCAAGGTTAACAAAGAGTGGTACAGCTTGCAGCCTCAAGATAATTTTGAACTCATCAAATAAACCACATTTAAATTAATAGACTGGGCAGCCAAGTGGCACAGTGAAGATAGCACCAAATTTAGAACCAAGAAGACTCACCTTCCTGAGCTCAAATCTGCCCTCAAACACTTACTAGCTGTGTGACCCTGGGCAAGTCACTTAATTCTGTTTGTCTCAGTGTCCTCATCTGTAAAATGAACTGGAAAAGGAAATGGCAAACAACTCCAATATCTTTGTCAGGAAAATCCCCAATAAGTTCCCAGACATTCCTGAAATGACTGAATAACAACAGATTATCAGACTAAGTTAATATTCGTAGGACGTTGTTCCTACAGAAAGATTATTAATTCCATTTCAGAAACACTTATTAAGCTCCAACTAAATGTGAGGTGATGAGACTACAAGGACAAAAACAGGAGAGACCCACTCAAAGGTACCTGACATTCTGATGTGAAATGCAATATGTTTAGAGATAAGTAAACACATGGAGATTTAAGGGAGAGAAGGAGAGAGGGAAAGTGACAGAGACAGAGATGGAAAGAGAGAGAGACAGAAAGAGAGAAACAGAAAAAAGAGAAACACAGAGAGCAAAAGGGGGGAGAGAAGAGGGAGAGGAGAGGAAGGAAGAGAGAAAAGGAGAGGGAGGGAAGGATTGAGAGAAGGGAGAGAGAAAGAGGGAAGAGGGAGAGAGGAAGAGATCAAGCTAACAAGTGGAACAAAGAAGACTTCATAATGGACAATCGAACCAAAGGACTAGACATGCCTAATGCCTCATAATGTCACGTCTCTTCTTTCCTGTTCATAACATTAGGAACCAAGCATCAGGTTCCCATTCCCATGGGAACAAAAGGGTGTTCTTTGAAAAAGACAAACCAAACAGAACTCCCACTGGCTGCAGAATGCTGACTTACGTATTCCTCCAGGTGCCACATAATTTTTTTTCAGAAGAGCTTCCACTTTTATTTTCACTGCAGTTTTCTGAAAAGAGGAAGGACATGGAGAAATACAGAAATCAGGAAAATTGTCTGAACATGTGCCCCCCAGGTAGCTCTGGTAGCAAGACATCAAATACAAGTTGAAAAATTTTTTTAAATCATCCAAAAAAGTGGATGAGTTAGAAGGATGTTGGTAGAGAGCTACAGAGAGAATGATTGCCAAACCCATCTGTGTATAAGGTCAGGCCCTGTATCTAGACCCAGTCCCAGCCCTGGCCTGAGGGTACTGAGGATGTCCAGTTAGCCTGGAGCTCTTCCCTCAGAAAAGAAAGGAGGCCATGACAACAGAAACAGCTGGAGCAGATGAAGTGACCACTGCGTGCGTGCCATCTCTAATTCCAATGGAATTCTCTCTCCCCTGCCTGCCCCCCTCCTCTAGCCTCCTCATAACTGCTTTATGCAATGGCTGGGCTCCATTATTTTAGACTGGTGTGTATGGAAAAGATTCCAACTCTTTTCATTATTCTTAGAAGAAAACCCCAAAGATCCAAACCCTCCAGAAACAGAAGTGACCTCTAAAGCTCCAAGCTGTATGGCTATGGTGGCTGTTTTACTGAGACCAAATAGAGATGGTCTCTCTATGAGACCATCATAGGGCACATATGGGCACATCGAGCCAAACTGTCCTTTGTCCATTTAACCAACTAGAAAAATTTTCAACAAATCCTGCAAGAAAGATCAACTAAACATGAGTCTCTCTCTCTGTACCTAGAAATGGAATATCCTCTCTGAGAAATGAACAACTTTCAGGTTTTTTAGTGTCTGGAAAAGAAAGAAATACGTATAAAAACAAGCAAAACTTGAACTCACATTTAACAGTGCAATATTCTAAGGGGATTAATGTTGGATGGGAGTTGCATCTGCAGTAGGAAAGGGGAGACATGATACAGAGAAAGGTTTTGTTGAAAGGCCAATGAAAAAAGCCAGTCCAGACTGATTCCCTTGACCCACTCAGGATTCCCCGAAGAAACTCCAGGGAAGACTCATCAGAGAGGTGAACAAGAAGTGGCAGTGAGGAGAAAAAGTCATTAAATAAGTGAAAAAAACAAATTATGATGCTCCATGAACAAGGCCTTAGAATTCTATATTTGTGAAAGTCTTATACTTATTTTTCTGCATACACACACACACACACATACAACACAGAAGCACAAAGTACTTTTTTCTGGATATTCACTTATAAAATTTAGTTGCATGAGAACCCTGTACCAACACACAAACACACACAATCAGAATGTGCAACATATACAAACAGATAATTAAAAGTTCCAGCTAAAATCCCATTTTTTATAAGAAGTTCTTCCCAATCCTTAATTCTAGCACTTTTCATCCTTTAATTATTTCCAGGTTATATGATCTATAGCATACTTGTGCATAGTTGCTTGCTTAGACTCTCTCAAGCTCCTATAGAACAAAAACACTCTTTTAACTCTGTTGGTCACTTCAGCACATTGGACAGTACCTGGCCTTGAGCAGGAGCTTGATAAATGTTTATTGACCAACAGGGGGGGAAATTAAGTATTTAAAAGGAATACTTTTAAGGGAAAGGGACCTGTATGTGCAAGAATGTTTGTGGCAGCCCTCTTTGTAGTGGCCAGAAACTGGAAACTGAGTGGATGCCCATCAATTGGAGAATGGCTGAATAAATTGTAGTATATGAACTGTTCAGTAAGACATGACCAGCAGGATGATTCCAGAGAGGTCCGAAGAGACTTACATGAACTGATGCTGAGTGGAATGAGCAGGACCAGGAGATCATTCTATACTTCAACAATACTATATGATGATCAATTCTGATGGACGTGGCCCTCTTCAACAATGAGATGAACCAAATCAGTTCCAATGGAGCAGTAATGAACTGAACCAGCTATGCCCAGGGAAAGAACTCTGGGAAATGACTATGAACCACTACATAGAATTCCCAATCCCTCTATTTTTGTCCGCCTGCATTTTTGATTTCCTTCACGGGATAATTGTGACTATTTCAAAGTCCGATTCTTTTTGTACAGCAAAATAACTGTTAGGACATGTATACATATATTGTATTAACTTATACTCTAACATATTTAACATGTATTGGCCAACCTGCCAGCTGGGGGAGGGAGTAGGGGGAAGAAGGGGAAAAGTTGGAACAAAGATTTTGCAATTGTCAATGCTGAAAAATTACCCATGCATATATCTTGTAAATAAAAAGCTATAATAAAAAAAATGAACAGGAAAAAAAGAACGTAAAATCATTTATAATATGAAAAAAGGAATACTTTTACCATAACCATCATTCAAACAGGACCTGTGGATGCATCTATTCCTGAGACTCCCCATGAATAGCTGCTGAGCCACCAGGGCAAAAATGCTCAAAGAAAAGACCATCAGAATCATCACATCCACCAATTTCTTCACTGAGCGCAGTAGGGCCCCAACAATGACCTTCAAACCTGGACAAAAAGGAAACAAAGCATAGATGGCACTTCATGATCTCTCTAACCCACTCCCCAAGTCCTTGGTACAATGCCTGGCACACAATTTTATCAATCTTGAACAAATTTCCACAAAAAGAGGCATTTCTGTGGGACAGTTTATTTGTTTATTTTGCTGAGACAATTGGGATTAAGTGATTTGCTCAGGTCACACAACCAGGTTAAGTATCTGAGGTCAAATTTGAACTCAGGTCCTCCTGACTGCAGGGCTGATGCTCTACCCACTGCACCACCTAGCTGCCCCAGTGGGACAATTTGTAACATGGTACAGGCCCATTCAGCATAGAGATGGAGCCGTGGGCAGAATTCACAGTCAAAGAACACAGGGCCACAAAGGTGCAGAACCAATGAAACAGTAGGGTGCATTGCACCACTTGAAGCTGATGAAGGAGAAACTGCAGATGTAGTTGATTTGCATTTGGAAGAAAGACCTAAGCAGACATCAGCCACAGGATAAACATTCCCAGCTCCTCATCTTGTCCTCATAGAACATGGGATCCAGTATCCTGTTTCCAGGTGTGGGCAGGCAGCATTCACACCTGCAATGGCATGTGTGTGTATGTGTAAATATAAATATTATATATAATATGTATATGTACATATGTATATATAAATATATATATATATATAAATCCATTGAGTAGATGGAGTTACTAGTTCTCTGCTCTTTAGCTAACCCATACTTATCATCTGAGACAATCTCAGTACTTTCGTGTTTCTGATATCACCTCAGATCCTCATTCTTTCTTCTTTGAGGCAGTGGGGTATAGTAGAAATAGAGCTAGTTTTGAATCTTAGCATCTGTACAAGAACGACAATCACAGCCAACTTATGACCTGCAAGGGAGTAGTTGCTCAGCGCACTCTGTCCTTGTCAGGACACATCCGAAAAAAAATTCTCAGATACTTTTTAAGAAGGATGCTGGCAAACTAAATCATGTGCTGAGGAGAACAGCCAAGATGACTGGGAGACTGGAAGACTTAAGAGAAAACCTTGGGATTCTCGAGCCTATAGAAGAAATGGTGGAGTGGCAAAAACGTCTCTCTTGACGTATCTGTAGATTATTCTTGTTTTTGATCCAAGAAATTCCGAGGGAAGCATTGGAATTCCCTGAGCAGGGGGTAATGTTGTAAGAATTGTAGGAAAGTCACTTTGTCAGTTGTGTAGAGAAAAGACTGTAAGAAGTGAGAATAACTATGAGATGAACCAAATCAGTTCCAATGGAACAGTAATAAATTGAACCAGCTACGCCCAGTGAAAGAACTCTGGGAAATCATTATGAACCACTACATAGAATTCCCAATCCCTCTATTTTTGTCCACCTGAATTTTTGATTTCCTTCATGGGCTAATTGTGACTATTTCAAAGTCTGACTTCCTACTGCAAGAGACAATGCTTATTCCAATAGACTTATGAGGTAAAATGCCATCTGCATTCAGAGAGAGAACGATGAAGACTGAATGTGGATCAAAGCATAAGATTTTTACCTTGTTTGTTTTTCTTTCTTATGGTCCTTTTTCCCTTTTTGGTCTGGTTTTTCTTGGACAACATGACAAATATGGAAGTATCTTTAAAAGAATTGTACCTATTTAATCTCTATCAGGTTGCTTGCTATCTTAGAGACAGGGGAGGTAAGGGAGGGAGAAATAATTGGGTCTTGTTTTGGACATATTGAATTTGTTTCTGAGTCATCCACGTGGAGATGTACAGTAGGCAAGTCAGTGAGAAGGAGGCTGGAGCTCAGGAGATGAGGGGTTAGAACAAGACCAGAAATCTTACAAAAATGAATGTTGAAAAGTGATCTTTACACGCATTTGGAAAAATAAAATACTATTGAAAGTAAAAAAAGAGGTGATGCTGCTCTGAATTGGGGTGGATAGTAACTCTGGGAATAGACAAAAGGAGACGAATGTCAAAAAAATATGATGGAAGTCTGGTCAACAAGATTTGGCGATTGATTGAATGTGAGGAATTACAACAGAAGAAGTCAATTTCTGTCTTAAACAATAGGCAGTTTCCCAGGCCAGGCTGATCTTCGCTGTTCACCATGCTTAGGGCTTCTGAGATCTTTTATCTCAAGTGAGTCTTCATAATTTACAGATATCAGGGCCCTGTATAAGTGCCAAGCTTCTGGCTGCTTTCATTTCAATCACCAAGTTTAACTTCATTTTTGTCTTACGTCTTCTGCTTCGTCCATCTTTACATTGAAGTCACTGAGCAGCAAATTAGACGTTGATGTAATTTGGAGGAGGATTTTATCCATTTCTCTCTAATATTGGTTGATCTCCTCAGCTTCTGTACAGATATTGATGCATCATAGGTAGTTAGGTGGATAGAGCAGTGAGCCTGGAGTTGGGGAGATCTGAGTTCAAATACCCCCTCCCATACTTGCTAGCTGTGTGATCCTGGGCAAGTGAATGAATATCAATATGTGTGTTTCCCCATCTGCACAAAGAGGATCATAATAGCACCAATCTCCCAGGGTTGTTGTGAGGATCAAGCTATATAGAGGAAAATAAGTAATAATTAATAGAAAGAAGGCAGACTTTCTATAAAAATGATTAATAAATATGTAATTTTAGTTGGGACTTAAAAGAAGCCACAGATGTCAGTAGCACAGTTGAAAAGGGAGAACATTTCAGGCATGGGGGACTTCCTGGATCCAAAAGATGGGAGTCTTGTTCATTAACAGATGGGAGGCCAACGTCACTGACTCGAAGAGTTTGTGTTGGGGAAGAAGTTGTAAGAAGACTGGAGACCTAGGAGAAGAGCAGATTGTGAGCACTTCAAATGCCAAACAAAGCATTTATCTTCACCAGGAGGTTACAGGGAACAAGAGGATTTTGTTGAGGGAGTAGAAGATGTGAACAGATCTGTTTTGTAAGGAAAGTTACATTGGTGTTTGAATGGAAGAATAACTGGAGCAGGGAGAGATGCAAGGCAGGCAGATCCCCAGCAGCTATTGTCATAGTCCAGGTGTGAGGTGATGAGATTCAGCATTCAAGTAGTGCCAGTGTCAGAGAAGAGATAGAGTTTACAATCCCATAATTCACCTGAAACTCGTCTCTTGGATTTGACCATTGACCTCTGAATTGCTAAATCCAATGACCTTTTCTCATTCTCCTTGAGCATTTGATAGCACTTAATGCTACTGACCAGACTATCCTCCCCAGGCTCTCGTGGCACTTCTATTTGTATGATAAACCTTCTTAGTCTTCTCAGTCAGATCATTATCCATATTATTCTGCCATTTGCAGATGTCCATACATAAGGGCTCCATCCTTGATACTCTCCTCTTCCCTTTCTACTCTTCCTCTTAACACTCTCATCAGGTCCTATGGGTTCAGTTATTATCTACATAGATGACTCCCAAATTTGCCTCCATGCCCACCCCTCATCTCCTGAGCTCCAGCCTCCTTCTCACTGACTTGCCTACTGTACATCTCCACGTAGATGACTCAGAAACAAATTCAATATGTCCAAAACAAGACCCATCATCCTTCCTCCTAAATGCGCTTCAATTCCTCACTTCCCTGTTTCTTTCAAAGACACTATCGATATTCAATAGTCAATTTTTCAACTTCAGAGCCATCCATGACCATTCTTTTACTCCTCCATATTCCTCATTTCCAAATCATTTCAATTTTACCTCTGGAATATTTTACTTCTGGAACTACCTCGTTGGACTCATGCTCTCCTGAATGGTAAGTGCCTCATTGAGCTTAAGCTAGACTTCACTTTATACCCCAGTCATCTTCTTGACTGCCCCAGACGTGTATCCTCCCTTCTCCTACCCAGGCCCCACTTTTTCAGCTTTGTTACCATCATCATATGAATTCTACTCCTGCTACTGCAAATAGTGTCAATCCTTAATGTTCCACTCACCCTTCCAGTGACTCCTCAGATCAGAATATCCCTCCCAGACCACTCCTGCCCTTTATCTCTTCTATTTTTATTAGCCCTTTCAGAGTAGGGACTGGCTTGCTTTAAGTTTTAATCACTTGCATTTCCACATGGCAAGTTGTTAAGTGCTTTTTCATTTATTTCATATCATAGTCATATTCATTATCATTTATTTCTCATATCTATCCTCTTTTCTCCATTCACGCAGTTCCCTTTCTCTAGCTCAGGTTCTCCTTGCCTCTGTAGAAGTCTTCTATTTTTTGTATAGTGTTCTCCACCATCCCCATCATCAGATTGTAACTTTTTAAGGGCAGGGACCTTTTTTTTTTTTTTTTTTTGCCTCTTTTTCTGTGACCAGGTCTTAGCACAGTGCTTGAAATATTGTAGGTACTTAATAAGTATTTATTGATTGACTGATAGTAATAATATTATAATATAATGTATTTATATGACATAATTATTTTATGTATAATATACATAATGTATAATATAATACATTATTGTTATAATGTATAATATATACATTATATATAATACTAATAATTAGCATTTATATAGTACTTTGAGGTTTGCAACATGTTTGTTTGTTTGTTTTTTTTGCTGAGGAAATTGGGGTTAAGTGACTTGCCCAGGGTCACACCGTAGGAATTATTAAGTGTCTGAGGCCACATTTGAACTCAGATCCTCCTGACTTCAGGGCTGATGATCTATCCACTATACCAACTAGCCCCTGCAATATATTTTACAGATAGTATCTCACTATAACTTCACAACTCTGGAAGGTAGTTGTTATTGCTACTCCCATTTTATAGGTGAAGAAACTGAGGCAGACAGAGATTAAGTGACTTATCCAGAGTCATACAGCTAGTATGTGATGTGAGAGTAAAATACAAATCTTTCTAACTCCCAACTTCATAACTAGACCTGACAGATCTAAATGCTTTATCCATTGGCCCACTTAGCTGCATCATAGTTTCCAATAAAAGTAAGTAAACCTGGATTTGAGTCCCTGCTATGTTCCCGAGATTATAATTTGCCCAACTTTAAATTTGGACTATTAGAATAATAATAAGAAACAGAAAAACAGACACTAGCATTTATATTAATTTTAAGAAGCTATATGAGCAATATGATGCAATATTATATAATAAAATGATATGATAACTCAGTTAATCTCAGAAAATTCCTAAGGTTCTTCCCAGGCATGAAAATGTTTGCTGTTCCCATGGAGACAGCCACAGTTAAGTGGATTATCTTCACAATTTATTGTGGATTGGATGTTGTTCCTTGTTGTTCTTTGTTTTCAAAGATGACCAATGACATCACAGAGTGGTCTTGACTCTTGTTTGAATTAGATTTAGGTAAAACAGAGTTGCGCAAAGTCACAAGCCTCACTCTCACTTCCAGAATTATTAAAAATCTAGTAACTGGACAAAAGTCAAGACAACTGGTGATGGCCTGGAATATAATGGATGACCTTGATATTTTCTATGTCTGACCAGCTCGAAGTGCTCCACCAGGGTCAGTTTTAGCCATCTTCATGGCCACTGGAACAACTTGTTCTCATCAGCCCATTCTGCTAGAGAAAGTCCTCACAAGCTTGGGGTAGATAGAATCCTGACTCAAGATGGGTTTAAGGCCTGTTACCCTCTTCTAAGAAGCTTTACCAGAGTGTGACCACTGGGTGCGCTTCGGCTTCTTCGAGCCACAGATGGGAGCTGAGCGCCAGGTGGACACCAAAGATGGATAAGCAGCCCTGAAAAGGACTCAGCGTCAGATGTACTGGTCCTCCTTCTATACCCATACACCCCTGTGGATTGGATAAGAAGTTATTGAAAGAAATTCTCTTATTGAAAGAAATGCTAACCGTGATCTCTTTGGCCAACAACCAGATACCTACAGAATGTCAGTTTAATGCAAGTGGATCTCAGTAAGAAAGAAGCATAAGGCATATTTTGGTAGACTGCTAGTGATAACTACATCTATCATATAGCATTCATGCATTAAATAGAAATGCAGCCAATTCTATATATCTAAGAGGTAATCATAGAAAGCTGAGGTTACTGACCTGAAATGACTGAGATGGCTTTCAAAGCTCTGAGCACTCGAAATGTTCTCAGAGCTGACACGCTTTCTAGTTGTTTTATCCCTAGTGATAGAAATCTGCCAACAACAAGAACAGGGATAATATACTTTAGCAGAAGCCTTCCTGAAGGTCACATCCCATAGCATCCCAAAACCAAACACAAGAGACAGAATTTCCTGAGGACCCATTATAATCCTTAAATAATTCCATAGCAGCTCTGATCTTCCATTAACTTGCTGGGGTAAACCATTTACATACTCTAGATCCTAGCTTCCTTCTCGATAAAATGAAAGGATTAAGGATTGATCTCTAGTCCCCTCTACTCCTTTTGATCTGTTTCTGTGATTTACATAGTAACTAGGGGCAAGTCCTGTTTTTGGAGTCAGGAAACCTAGGTTTGAATGCCTACTCTGCTCTTTATGACCAAAATAACATGTACAAACAAATCACAAATCACTAGCCCCCTTTTCCTCATTCAAAGTAAAAGGATTAGGTGAAATGATCAGTAAAATATCATCCAGATCATGAAATTCTGGTCTATAATCTTATTTAAAGCTTGAGGTTTTTTTCCCTTTGGTCTCAGTGTTCAAGGCCTACCTTGAACCCATAACTTTCATGTTACCCATAATGTTAGGAATTCTCCATTTCAATTCAAATACTTTCAGGTCTTTGGAAAACATTCAGATCTGTTGTAATATTTTTTACGAACTCTAAAAAGTCATCTAAAGATAACTGGTGGCACGAATTATATTACCATCTGGATTTTCATAAACTGCATTTTCTGGCCATTGTAGATACACAAATGGATATACTCCTGGATTGCGGCTCCAGCACCAGCACCACAGAGCTGCATAACCTCTGGGCAGAACCAACAAACTTTTTCAGATACACATCCAATTCTAGGTCCACTGTGACTAACCTAACTCCCTCCAGTTTGGACTATACTCTGTGGAGGTATCCTTCTTATTCTGAGCTTTATGATATGAAAAACTTGCTTACTTACGCCACTGTGATGACAAAGAAATCCAACCAGTTCCATGGATCTCGAAGATAACTGAACTCATCCAGAAGAAGTCCTCTTGCCAATATTTTAATCAATGCTTCAAAACTGTAGATGGCAGTAAAAACATATCTAAGGAATTAAAAATGGAGAATAGAAATGAGCATTTTCAATGAAATGAAAATATAAAAAAAGTCATCTCTTAATCCTGCTTTTGTCAAACCCTAATAACTAAATTACACATTAAATGCATCGTAGTATTCTATTTGCTGGCAAACTAGATGGCAAATACTAATAGACTAGACTAAGCTGGTAATTTGAAATTTCTGAAGAATGGAAACATATATGAAGATATCAAATGGCCTCAAGTGACTGACTAAATGACAAAGTTATCTCCATATTTTATGTCAAAAAGAAAACCAAATTTTATCAATGTTACTCACAAAAAATAATCTGAGTAAGTCAGGCCAGCCTTCTACATTTCTCTTATGCACACAGATATACAAAACACTTGACCCCTTCTTCACAGGACTGAAGAATTTCATTATTCCAGAGGTCTTCAGCAGTCCACTAGTTTAAGCCCTACTCAAAAGAAAAATCTCTTCCATACACCCAAGTAGTTTTCTAGACCATCGATGAGGTAGAACTCATTACCTCAGGGTCAAACCATTTCATTTTTGAAAAGTTCCTGGTAAAACTGGGCTTCTGGACAAAATTCAGAAAATAACAATAAAGAGAATCTAAAGCAGAGGCACCATTACCCACAATTCAGGATTAAAACCTGATGATAATAATAAGCTGATAAAAAAATAAAATTAAACAAAAATAAAATTGAAATGAGCGAACAAAGAAGAAAGAACCTACCGTAGGAACTACTGTGGTAGAAAAGAAAATCTGGGTTCCTATTCAAAGGAAAATAATGAAGTAAAAAAAAAGTCCCTCTTGCCCCAAAGAGTTATGTCAAATGGTCATAATTCCCCAAAGAGGTCTTAGAAGATCTTAAAAAGGAATTCAAAACTCAAATGAGAAAGACTGAGGAAAAATTAAGAGGGAAAGCAATGCAAGAAAATTATGAAAAGAAAGTTAGCCAATTGGAAAAAAAAAGTCCAAAATCTTAAGGAAGAAAATAACTCCTTGAAAATTAGAATTGAGCAAGAGGAATCAAAAATTGTAATGACCAAAAAAAAAAAAAAAAACTAGAAAAATACAAAAGAATCTTAAACATTAGAAAAATAACTGAACTAGAAAACAGATCAAGGAGTAATAGCATAAAAGTTGTTGAACTACCTAAAAGTTATGATTTAAAAAAAAAGAATTTTGATTACAAGAAATTATTAAGGAAAATTGCCCTCAAATTCTAGAATAAGAGGATATAGTAGAAATAGAAAAAATCTACCATTCTTCACTTGAAAGAGGTCCCAGGAGGAAATTTTACAACAATGTATAGCTAAAAAAAACTCCTAGATTAAAGAGAAAATATTGCAAGGAAAAAGAACAAAATAATTAAATACTTGGAGATATAATCAGGATTTCACAAGATCTACCAGTTTCTACATTAAAAGATGGTAAGGCTTTCAAAAAGAAAAAGAATTAGGGTTGCCATCACGAGTAATTTATCCAGCAATGTTGAATATAATCCCAAATGGGGGAAAAATGAGCATTTGACAAATTCCAAGACTTTAAGATATTTGTGACAAAGAGACCAGAACTCAATCATAATGCAATATTGATTATATTCAATAGTAGATGAAGGAAACAGAGATTAAAACTAACTGGAGATTAAGTAACCTAATCTTAAAGAATGAATGAGTTAAAGAATAAATGATCAAAACAATTAATTATTTCATTAAAGAGAATACTGGTAAAGATACAACATATCAAAACCTATGGGATACAGAAAAAAAAGTCTCTAAATACTTACATCAATAAAATAGAAAAAGAGAAGACCAATGAATAGAGTGTGCAATTAAAAAAAAACTAAAAAGGAACAAACTAAAATCCCTACTTAAACATTAAATTGGAAATACTAAAAATTAAAGATAAAATTAAAAGTGAATTTTTAAAAATCCATTGAATTAGGAATTTTAATTTAAAAAAAAATAAACTAGCTAAACCATTGATTAATTTTATTTTTAAAGAGAGAGGAGAAAATCAAGTCACTAGTATTAAAAATGAAAAGGGCAAGAATATCTTTAACAAAGATGAAATTAAAGAGAATATTACTTTTCCCAATTAAATGGCAATAAATTTAACAATTTAAGAGAAATGGAAGAATATTTACAAATATATAAATTGCTTAGAATAGCAAAAAAGGAAACAAAATATCTAAATAGACCTTTTTTTTTTTTAAATTGAACAGGCCATGAATGAACTTCCTAAGAAAAAAGCACCAAGACCAGATGGATTTACAAGTGAATTCTATCAGACTTTTAAAGATCAACTAATTCCAATACTAAAGAAATTATTTGAAATAGTAGGCAAAAGAGGGATTTTATCAAACTCTTTTTGTAAAATAAATATTATACTGACAACTAAACTAGGAAAAATAAAAACAGAAAGAAAATTATAAACTAATTTCATTAATATAATGCAAAATCCTAAATAAAATATGAACTAAAAAATTACAACAATATATTACAAAGATTATACATTGTGACTAAATGGGATTTATATGTGGAATGTTGGGATGGTTTAACAAGGAAAACTATTAACATAATTGATTATATCAATAATAAAAACATTTTAAAATCATATGATTATATCAATATTTATAGAAAAGAAGTTTTTTTATAAAGAATAACACTAATTTCTATTTTAAAAATTAAAAGTATAGGTAGGAAAAATATTATTTGATGGTTCTTCCTCAAATACATTTTTTAAAAAACATTAATCTAAAATCAGCAATCATCATTTCTAATGGAGTTTAGCTAAAAGATTTCTCAGTAAGCTCAAGTGTGAAATAAGGATGCCCACTGTCACCAACATTATTCAATAGTGTATTGGAAATACTAGCAATAGAAATGAGAAGAAAAAGAAATAGGAGAAATCAGAATATGGAACAAAGCAATAACACTATCTCTTTTTGTAGATGATTTAATGATACACTTGGAAAATCCCAAAAATTCAACTAAAAAGTTAGTTAAAACAATTAATAATTTTAGGAAAGGATTAGAATATAAGGTAAATCCATATAAATCATCAGCATTATTATATATCATAAACAAAACGCTGCAAGTAGAAATAGTAAGAAATACTTCATTTAAAATAATTCTAAACAGTATAAAATAACCAGGAATATACCTGCCAAAACAAAACTAGGAACTATATAAACAAAATTATAAAAAAATTAATAAAAATAAATTAAGGTTTAAATAATTGAAGAAATATTCATTGTGCGTGGGTAGGCTGGGCCAATTTAATTTTTGAAACTGGCAATTTTACCTTAATCAATTTATATATTCAATGCTATCCCAATTAAATTATCCAAAAATATTTTACTAAAGTAGAAAAAAATGACAAAATTCATTTGAAAGAACAAAAAAAGTAAAAAAAAAAAAAAATATATATATATATATATATATATCTCATTTAAAAATTTCCCAAAACTCCCTTGATTCTAAGACTAAAATAAATCTCAAATACAGAGAAAATAATCCTAAAATACCATGTTTAAAAAAAATTAGTCCCTAAAAAAAGCAAATCCTGGTTAAGAAATAGAAAGGTAGATCAATGGAACAGAATAGATATACAATTTACAGCAGCAAATAAATATAACAACCTTGGATATGATCAATGTAAAAACAAAATTTGGGGATAAGCATTCATTGTTTTGGAAAAATTATTGGAAAAACTGGAAAGCAGTATGGCAGAAACTGGGCATAGATGAATACCTCAGATGATCTACCAAGATAAGGTAAAAATGGCTATATGACTTAGATACAAAGAAAGATATTACAAAAAAAAATTGGAAGAGCATGGAACATATTATTTATCAGGCTTGTAGATAGATTAACAATTTATGAATAAACAAGAGAGAGAACAGAGTAAAGTATAAAATGAATAATTTATATTATACTAAACTACATAAAAAACAAATGTAGCCAAGATCAGAAGGAAAGCAAAAAATTGAGGAAAAAAATTTTATAGATGGCTTCTCAGATAAAGATCTCATATCTCAAATACATAAGATCTTGATGAAATCTATAAGAATACAAATCATTCCCTTATTAGCAAATGATCAAAGGATATGAACAGGCAGATATAAAGTAGAGAAATCAGAGTAATTTATATTAATATAAAAATGCTCTAAATAATTAGAGAAATGCAAATTAAAACAACCTTGAAATACCATTTTATACCTATCAGATTAGTTTAAATGATTGAAAGGGAAAACATCAAATGTTAGAGGGAATATAGAAAAATTAGGACAATAATGCACTGTTGGTGGAATTGTGAACTGATCCAACCATTTTGGAGAGCAATCTGGAACTATACCCAAACTGCCTTTATCTTTTGACCTAACCAATACCACTACTAAGTCTATTTGAAAAGATGATTAGAGAAAAAGGAAAAGAACCTGTATATTCTAAAGTATCTGTAACATTGATGGCTATCTGCGGCCCGCTACATGACACCTCTCTTTATGGTAGCAACTGGAAATTGAGAGGATGTCCAAAAATGGGAATGGTTGGACATGTTGTGGTGTATGATTGTGATAGAATACTAGTAAACAATAAGGAATGATAAGCAGGTGGATTTCAGAAAAACTTTCAAAGACTTACATAAACTTTTGCAAAATGAAACGAGCAAAACCAGTACCATCAGCAGGGTTCAGTGTTGGAAAAACACTCCGACCTCCCGGTACTAAGCCAGAGAACTGAGGAATAGAGGAAACAGGACAGGACAACAAGGCTGGAAGCAGTAAAAGGGGCAGGACTCCACTCAGTACACAGCTGGGGTCAAATTCTAAATTCTACTCCCAAATCACTTAGGACAGAGACCCAGGCTGATGTTTCTGAATTGCCCAGAGTAAAAGGAGGCCGAGTTACTTTGAGATGTGGCTCCTAAGGAACCCATCATAAGAAAGGAATGAATCAGTCTGAGTTTCAGAAAGTGAGTAATAAGGAAAAATGGGACCTCAAAGTCCATTGATATGGAGATCTCTCATTGGTGGAGATCAATATTGGCATCTGAAAAAAACAAAGTTGTCAAGAATGGAAAAAAGCCACAGTCTCTGATCTTCTTTTAATTCACCTCAAGCCTCAAGTTTGTTTTCAGTCTTTAGGATCTGCTTTGAGTCTCATGGGACTTTAGGCCCTTCTGATTTCCAACTTTAAGAGAAATGAGAATGCCAACTAGCCCTGCTTTGGCTTTGTTTCCTTTGTTAAAGGAAAATATTCTAGGAAGAAGGAAATATGAGAGCAGTTGGCCCTCTCTATTAGCTTGATACTCTAGAGACCTCAGGGAATTTCCCCTTGGGTGAAATCTAGGGCTCTCTCTTGGCCGAGTTATCTCCCTCCCTATTGGAGCACTCCTTCGCTCTGTATCATTTGGTGCATATTCTCCTTTATATACTTACTCTGCAGTCCATTTTGCCACCAATTGGGGTTAAGGAGGATGAGAAAGGGGTTCAAGTCTTGGATATAAAGCTTGTGATCCTGCTTCCCCTATTAATGAAACAGTGACTAGAAATTATATAGAATCTTAACATTACATTGCCTAGGTGAATAATATTTAAAGAAATATGTAAATATAATTCTAGCCCAGTATTTGCTCCCTCTAAGGAAAGTAAAATGGTAGCCTCAGGAAGGAATTAAAGTCATCCTTGAAGAAAAATGATGGAAGAGGCTAGAGCTGTAGACTCCAACTTTCTTCAAGTCACACAATGACACTCCCTTTAAGGAACATGTGAGAGACAACCCTCACAACAAAAGAGGAGGAAAGACCAAAGTTACTAAAGATTTCAAGAACAAGAAAACTCAAAGATATCGAAAGCAGATAATTCCAGCAACAATTCACCAATAGCAGAAGAAATTTGGCTTTCAGATTTAGTAAATGAGTTCAGGAGTCTCTGAATAAATACCATAAAATAAAGGAACATGATTCAACACTTGAAGAGACAGAAGATCCTATGAAATATGAGGAGAACTTGAAATCATCTGCTGCTTCTGAGGAGTTCAAAGGAGAAAAGAAAATCAGGAGAGCAGAAGTTATGGTCTAAACAACAAAAATATTGAGCTGAATAGAAAAATTAGAATTCTGTGAGAGCAAGTCTCACCAAAAAACAAAAAAAGAAAACAATGGATTGGGAATGTAAATATTCATAAGCAAGGGACCATCTAGAAAAAGAAAAATTAAAAGAAAACATGCTAATTATGGAAGCAAAACACAGTAATCAGAAGAGAGAATACATAAGTGCAAAGTACAGATCATAAAAGCACACAACAGGACAAAAGTCTTAAAGCCACAGTGAAGGAAATTATAAAAAGAGAATAACAGCCCCAAGTTTCTGAACACAGAAACTATCATACTAGTTGAAAGAATTAATAAATCATTTCCAGAGGAACAAATATCAAGACTACAAACTCCAAGACACTTAACAATTTTTAAATTTAACAATTCAATTCAGAGACAAGTTTTTCAAGTCATCAAGAAGAAATCCCTTCAAATACAAAGAAAAAGAAATTCAAATAACAGAAGACTATTCTGCATCTATAAGAAAATATAGGAGGGAATGGAATAATGTATTTCAAAGAGCAATACAGTTCAAAATAGAGTCCAAGGTGATCTATCCTGCACTACTAAGCTTAACAATAAATAAAAAAAAAAGATAGGCATTCAATAATAGTCATTTGAAACAGCTTTAGAAAGAAAACCAGGCATTAAGAAATTATTTGTCCCTCAAGTACCTCAAATAACAGAAATATAGGGGGAACACATAAAGGCATCAGTCAAGAATAACAACAGCAATAGAATAACCAGAGAGACCAGAAAGAGATCTCTTTCTAAATGTTCATAAGGAAAACTGATCCAGCCATTCTGGAGATCAATATAGAACTATGCCCAAAGGACTATCAAACTCTGCATACTCTTTGACCCAGCAGTGTCTCTACTGGGCCTGAATCCAAAGAGATCACAAAGGAAGGAAAGGGGCCCATATGTGCAAAAATGTTTGTGGCAAGAAACTGGAACCTAAGTGGATGCCCATCACTTGTGGAATAAGTTATGGTATATGAATGTTATGGAATATTATTGTTCTATAAGAAATGATCAGAAGGATGATTTTAGAGAAGCCTGGAGAGACTTACATGAACTGATACTGAGTTATATGAGCAGTACCAGAAAATTGTACATGGCAACAACAAGATTATATAATGATCAATTCTGATGGACATGGCTTTTTCAACGATGAAGTGATTCAGGCCGGTTCCAATGCCTGGATAGAGAAAGCCACCTACATCTAGAGAGAGGACTAGGGGGACTAAATGTGGATCACAACATAGTATTTTCACCTTTTTTGTTGTTGTTTGCTTGCTTTTGTTTTCTTTCTCGTTTTCTTTCGTTTTTGATCTGATTTTTCTTGTGCAGCATGATGAATGTAGAAATATGTAGAGAAGAATTGCACAGGTTTAACATATATTGGATTACTTGTCTAGGGGAGGGGTGGGAGAAAGAGGGAAAAATATAAACACAAGGTTTTGCAAAGGTGAGTGTTGAAAACTATGCATATATTTTGAAAATAAAAAGTTAATGTGCAGCAAAATAATCATATGGACATGTATACATATATTGTATTTAACATATACTTTAACATATTTAGCATGTGTTGGTCTACCTGCCATCTGGGGGAGGAAGGAGGGAAAAAATTGAAACAAAAGGTTTTGCAGTTGTCAATGCTGAAAAATTACCCATGTATATATCTTGTAAACAAAAAGTATAATAAAAAAAGAAAATAGAAAACTAAAAAAAAATGTTTATAAGGAGACAAGGAAGAAAATCAGGTGGAAATAACAGTAAAAAGGTGGGACTGGAACCATATAAAAAGAATCTGGCAACACCCTGGCTGGAGGTGAATCAATGTTTTGGTTTTTTGTGGGTCTCCTTTATTATGTGGGAGTGAACATAAAAGAGATAAGGAGAATAGAAGAATAGAGAGGTATGACTGATGTTTCTGGATATGCTTCAAGGCTAGCTATAAGGGGAAAGTGACCCTTGTAGTCTCAGTTAGAGAAGAACCTATAGAGGAAATAAGTGAAAAGAAGGGGAGAATTTAAAAGAGGAAGAAAGGAAGGAGGTCTTGCTTTGGTAATGGGAGTTCCCACTGTTCAGTGTTCCTATGGTGAAGAGAGATGGTCTCTGAAAGAAGATGAGAACCTAACATTAAATGTGGTCTAAGTGATCTGGAGTTCCTATCTGGGCAAAGTGGAGAGGGAGTTAGAATCCCTAGGAGTAATTGGAACCTCGGGGAGTGGAAGGTTATGAGCTCAGGAGGAAGATTTTAAAACAAATGGGGGAAAAGGTAATGAGGAAAGATAAAGATCAGTTATGAACTGCATGGTTGGAGAGGAGTCTTAACTTAGGGCAGCATCCTCTCCAACCCTTGCAATAATTGACATTGTTCTGAGAATGAGGCACAATAAAAAAAAAGGGAAAGCTACGGAGCAAGCTGCACAAGGCAGTAGTAGAAATTGCCTAGAAAAGAGAGCCTAAAATGAATACCTTAGAAGGTTGGAGCGTATGAGAAATACAGAGAAGAGAAAAAGACTGGATGAATATAGGTATGATGAATTAAGGAATGGAGTTCTCTAGAAAAGACAGAAAGAAAAGATGAATAATGAAGAGAATGAGAGAAATCTTTTTTGGAAAGAGGTAGAGAAAAAAATCAAATTTATAAAATTAATGAATGGTATTGATTAAAGGGGGAAAAAAGAAAGAGGAATGTACTTAAATATTTGAGAGTAAAAAAAGACGGAAGAGATGTATAACCAGATAAAATCAAAAGAGAAAATGGAACTAATAAGCAAAACTCCAAAGGTAACAAACAAGAAGAGGGGACCAGTGGTGAGGGAAGAAAAGAAAGTGGGAAGAAGGCCATCTTAAAAAAGATTAAAGTAAAATAACTGAAGGAACATACTATTGTCACAGAAAAAAAATATAACTTGAAAAACTCCAATATTAAAGACAGAATAAGGAAAATATAAACCTAACCTTCATAACTTTAAAGATTAAGAATTCTAATAAAAATTTAAAAGAATGACAGATCAGATAAGAAAGCAAAACACTATAATCTATTGGTTACAGGAAACATATTTTAAAAATTAATATACATAAAATATGCAAGGGATGAAAATGTTTTAAAATGCATTAAGTGATTTTTTAAAAAAGCAAAAGTTATGCAATTATAAGCTAACAAAACAGAAAATAAAAAGAAGAAATACTTTCAAAAATATAAAATGTTCAAATCATCAGAAGAGCAGATAGAGGTTAGCCTCAGAAAAAGAAACTGATCTAGTGTTTAAAAAAAAAAACCTTCCACAGCAAGAAGGAGAAACAAAAGCACACCCTGTTCCTATGGGTTCCCAGAAGAATTCTATCAAACTCCTAAAGAACTCTTAGCACCCAAATGTTCCAAATTATTCTCAAAAACTGAGAAAGAAAATACCCTACTGAAACCCTTTTATGAGATTCCAATACCTAAACCAAGAAAAGATAAACCATAGAAGGAAAATCATAAGCTCATATTGATGTGATTAGTGGCAGTGCAGAGAGTTGTGGACATCCCCTCTGGTCAGAGACACAGAAGTCCAATAGCTTCCTCCCAGAAGTCATGGAGGACAGTTTCAGGGTTCACCCCTGTCAACATCATTAATAAGTATTGACTGGAAAATTTTAAACAAAATCTTATCAGACTATAGTGATTTATCCAAGAAATTATTCCTTAGGATCAAATGGGCTTTATGACAGAGATGAAAAGATGGTTCAACATTAGGAAAACAAAAACATAATTATATTGAAAACAAAAACATCCAAAATCATCTCAGTAAGAAAAAAAAATCTTTGACAATATACAGTGCTCTTTTTCACACTAGCAAATAAACTTACAAAGAATAGTCATCAAAGAACCTCCATTAATATCATAAAAAAGTTTCTCTCAAAAAGCAAGCATTGTATTCAGTGGGGATACACTTGTGTAGTAAATATGAGAATGAAGTATGGGCACCTAATTTCTCCACTATTATTTGATATTATTCTGGAAATGCTAGCAATAGACAGAAAATGAAAAAGAAGATGGATAATGAAGAGAGTAATAGAAATCTTTTTTCAGAAAAGAATGGAAAATGAAATTTTAAAAATTAATAAATAGTACTAATTGAAGGGAAGAAGAAAGAGGAATCTGCCTGACTACCTAAGACAACAAGAAGATGAGAGGAAAAATAAATAAATAACAATAGATAAGGAGGAGATAAAAAATTTTCCCTGTTTGCTGACAATAAACTGACCATTCTTAGAAAATTTTAGAGAATTAGCAAAGATACTTACTAATTGAGACAATTAATAGTTTTAGCAAAATTGTAGACTACAAAATAAATCCTTAAAAACCAATAGCTTATATAACAACAAAACACAAGATGCAATAATCCAAATAGCTAGGAAATGCACAAAGTATTTGGGGCTCAGATCCCACTGAAGATGGAAATGGTAAACCACTCTCGTAACTTTGCCAAGAAAATTCCATGGACAGCATTAGTATGGTCCATAGAGTCACAATGTATCTGACAAAAATGAATGACTAAACAGCAATAATCTGGCAATATAAGCCAATCTGGCAATAATCAAAGCATACAAGATATGTAGACTCAATTCCAAAGTGTTCCTTAAAGAAATAAAGAACAGCCTAAAAATCTGAAGGAATATTTCATATTCATGGCTAGGTCTTGCCAATATAAAATGGCAATACTATCAAAATTAAATTACACTTTTAATGTTATAATCAATAAATTGATAAAAATGATAGTGAATTTCATTTAGAAAAACAAAAATATTTCAAATATCAAGGAAATTTTTAAAAAGAAGGACAAATGAGGAATAGTATTTCTAGAGCTCAAACTTTATTATTATAAAACATTGTTCGTAAAACCCTCTAGAATAGAATTGGTTTACAATAAAAGATTAATAGAACAGACTAGACAAAAGAGAATCAGAAACAATAGAACTTAATAAGGCAGTACTTAATAAAGTAGCAAACATATATTACATAGGAAAAAACTATCTGACAAAAAAGTTGGGAAAACTGAAAAGTAATCTAGCAGAAATTAAGCACAGACCAACATCTTCCACCATATTCTACAACACATTGCAAATGGATGTGACTTTAATATTAAAGATCACACTATATAATATTAGAAAAGAAACAAATGATATACCTCTCATAGTTATGGAAAGTAGATGTATGCTTAACCAAACAAGAGAAATTACAAAAATAAATAATTTTTAATTAATGCATCTAAGATAACAGGGAAATAATTGAATGGGAAAATTTTTTGGATTAAATTTCTCTATAAAGATTCCATCTCTAAAACCTTTAAACAATGTACTAAAATATGTAGATAGATACATAGTTAGATAGAAGTACATATATATAGTTATATAGAGAGTTTTACATATAGTTACATATTAAAATATATATATAGAAAACTAATAGCCATTCTCCAATAGGCAAACTCAATAGCCAAGTAGTCAAAGAATATGAACCAAGAATTTTCCAAAGAAGAACTTCAACGTATTCATAACCGTATTTGGTGTTAAATGACTTAGATCCAAGTTCTAACTCAGTTATCATTTGTATGACCTTGAGCAAGTCACATAACACAGTTTTCATATCAATCAAGTCTTCCAAAGGTATTTATTAAATACTTATACACCCAACAACATGTTAAGTGTCGGGACTTCAAAGACAAAAGGGAAAGTCCTTTTGTTCAATGAGTGAGATATAATATACATCTATAAGTATATCCATAACAAATACAACATGGACACAAGGGGAGCTAAGAAGAGACTGAATTAGCACATAGATAGATCAGGAAAGGCTTCATATAGAAAATGCATTTGAGTTAAGTCACCAAGGAAACAAGAGATTTTAAGAGGTGTAGACAAAAAGGAAGTATATTTCAGAGATTGAGACAGCCAAAGCCAAATAGATTTTGACTGGGTGCTTAATTCTGTGAAGTTTCAGACTGCTCTGGGTCAACAAGGAAAAAGAGAGGGAGTAAAAGAGGTGTCTATATAATCCTAAACTACAGAACACTACTCAGCATTTTACCTCAACTTTATCTTTTCATTCAATATGTACAATGAACTCCATACAATAAGTGTATAATAAATGCTTAAAACTGAAATTTTCCTCAAAGTTCAAATTTTTGTAAAGACAATTCATCAAAGTCTTGACTATTTTCATCTATGTTGTTTTAGAAGATTTAAATGCATTTGTGATCATATTCACTACCAGATCCCTATTAGATACAAAATCTTCCAGGAAACATGTCGAAATTTGTCCTAGAGCAAAATAATTCTCTGTTTCTCATCCCTTAGCTTTCTCTCATTAAATTATGGAAACAAAAACAGAAGCAAGACTAGGCGCAAGGAATCAAGGGGAGATACTTACTCAGCGTGTTTATTCGTTGTCTCATCTTTTAGGAATGCCATGAAGGCACAATTGACAATAACCGTGCATATGATGAACATGCTGAATAATGTGAACAATACGGTTAAGGAAGACGTGAGATAACATGTAAAGAACAATGAACAGGAACATAGTCAGCACAGCTCCCTTCAGTTCTTGCTCCTCTGTTCCCATGCAAGTTCTTCCTGGAGGCTCATGTGCTGTAAGGCACAGCTTAGGATAAGGAGGGTGTCAAGTCACCCTGTCTGGGCTGGCACTGCTTTGGTAAACACCTGTTCCCAATACATTTGGGGTTTGGACACAGGATCCAAACTCTCTGTCTAAGGATCTCAACTGCAATTGGCTTAAAAAGAGGAAGGTGGGAACCAAGACTCATACACATGCACAAATGTGTGGTACAAGGAAAAGAAAGGAAGGGAGGGGGAGGGAAGAAAGGAAGAAGGAAAGAAAGGAGAGAGGGAAGGAAGGGAGGGAAGGAGGGGAAAAGGAAGGAAGGAAGGAAAAGAAGGAGGGAGGGAGGGAGAAAAGGGTCCAAAATTAAGCCAATACCATAGGAGTGTGGTGGCTCCTATACCAGGGCAAAGCCTTGATTAGTCTACCCTAGTTTTAGCTTAAGAACTATTCAACTAAGGCAACAATTGCAAGTGACTAATTCTTATCACTCTTGAAAAAAGATCTTCCTCTTTGTTATCTTGTTCTTGCTTTCCTATAGCACTGTCCTTAAGGATTCATTGCTATTGGATTTTTATATCAAACCCTGAACTCTTGAAGAAGAAATTCCCTCCATTAATACAGGTTGTCAAATATTCTGTAATTTTTAGTCTTAAAAAGCTGCTTGTGACACTAAAAGGTAATGGGACTTGCCTAGAATCACAGCCAGTATCTACCAAAGGCAAATATAGGACCCAAAGTGACTGAACTCCAAATTCAGCTTTCTATGCACTACACCATGGTACTTGTCATTGTTCACTTGGCCCAACAATGACACTTTCCAGTGTTTACAATAAAATTCAATTCTTACCTATCCCATGAAGTTGACTACTCCAACCTTGTCTTATATTTCTCTCTCCCTTCCCCAACCTCCTATAGTAAATATCATATGGACCACACAAGGCACCCCTGGTCATATATCATTCTGTAAGATCCTATGTGAGACCTGTCAGATTGGCTAAGATGACAGGAAAAGATAAAGATGAATGTTGGAGGGGATGCGGGAAAACTGGGACACTGACACATTGTTGATGGAGTTGTGAACAGATCCAGCCATTCTGGAGAACAGTTTGAAATTATGCGCAAAAAGTTATCAAACTGCATACCCTTTGATCCAGCAGTGTTTGTACTGGGCTTATATCCCAAAGAGATCTTAAGGGAGGGAAAGGGAGCCACATGTGCACAAATGTTTGTGTCAGCCCTGTTTGTAGTGGCCAGAAGCTGGAAAATGAATGGATGCCCATCAATTGGAGAATGGGTTGCGTAAATTGTGGTATATGAATGTTATGGAATATTATTGTTCTGTAAGAAACGCCCAGCAGGATGGTTTCAGAGAGGCCTGGGGAGACTTACAGGAACTGATGCGAGTGAAATGAGCAGAACCGGGAGATCATTGTACACTTCAATAACAATACTATAGGATGATGAATTCTGATGGACGTGAATATGAGAGAATCCAGTTCAGTTTCAATTGATCAGTGATGAACAGAACCAGTGAAAGGACACTGGGAAATGAGTGTGAACCACAACATAGCATTTGCACTCTTTCTGTTATTGTTTGCTTGCATTTTTGTTTTTCTTCCCAGGTTATTTTTACCTTTCTAAATCCATATTTTCTTGGACAACAAGATAACTATATGACTACGCATATATATATATATATATATATATATATTGTATTTAACATATACTTTAACATATTTAACATGTATTGGACTACATGCCATCTAGGGAAGGGGATGGAGGAAAGGAGGGGAAAAGCTGGAACAGAAGTGTTTGCAAGAGTCAGTGTTAAAAATTACCCATGAATATGTTTTGTTAAGAAAAAGCTAGAATAAAAAAAATCCTATGTGTGCTACTTTATAAATTTTATAGCCTGCACAGGCAGGAATCATGTCCTGTTCTCTTGGCTGTTGCTATGGTTCTTTGCACAGGACTGAAAACACAGAAAGACACTCTGCAAATCTATTGGTTCATTAATGGCTTCCCAGACAATCTAATCCTACAGAATTCTTTGGCTAGTCCCTTGTTCTGAGTATCATATTCATCTTGCTGGCATCTTATAAATATCAGCCTGTAACATTTACCATGTGATTAGCCATTCATCATGTCACACATGGTGTCACTGTTTGGGGCACTGTCTAAAGGCAAAGTCAATTCCACTAAATTTTTCCCATTGTAGTATTCCCACTCCCTTACCCTCCTTATTCCCACAATCACTCTCCTGCCCATCAATCTGAGAATTGAACTTCCTCCCCTGGAATAATGAAAGCCTCATCTACCCATGCTCTCTTCTCTCATGCTTTCCACTAGCTTGATCCCCCTTCTCTTCATCAAACTCTGTCTTTCCTTGGAATAAAAGAATTGAATTTCTAAAAAGCAAAAAATAATACTCTTCCTACATCCAAAAAAGATTCAGTGATCTCCAACAATCCTCTGGAAAAATAAGGAGGATCCCATGGGCTAAAATTCTATAGAAAAAGTCAACCTAGAATGAAATTTTTAATATATAAAACAAGTAAATCTGATAAAGAAAAATTAATAAAGCCTAATGCAGATTTATGGGGAACTGATTAATTAACTTCATCTTTTAAAAGATGGGCATGGGAGGTGGAAACAAAGATAGAGAACGTGGGACAAATATATGTCATGTCGGCATGACAGAATCTGTAAGAATAGTGTTAGAATTGCTAATGCCCAGAATGATCTAAGACTACAAAGCAAAGAAAGAACCAAGAAAAGGTCATTTTTCTTTACCTATATCAGTGAAGAAAAAATCAAGGAAAGGATGGGACCCTCTGCTGAGATGGACAGGACAAGGACAACTATCAGAGAAAAAGTAGAGCTTCTCTATATTATTAATTTTTCTTTTCTAAGCCAAAGAGAATGATTATTGGAAGGGAAAAGACTGGGAAAAAATAGCTAGGCAACTGATAGCCTAGAGCAGAGGCCACTCAAAATTCCCAGGTGCTCCCAAAATCAGATTAGAATGTCACTGGGAATGGTTAACAAGATAAATCAAAATGCAATGGTAATTTGTGGTTTTCAAAATCAATAAGCAGCTGCAGGGATCTGTTTCTATTTGAGTTTGACACCACTGCTCTGTCCCACAGTTTGGGGAGTGGCCCCAAGCTTACTTGACTTCATTTACAACTACTTTCTAGACTTCTTCAAAGCTGTCTCCTCCTCACCAACTGCCAAGGATTCCCTCTGCTCTCTGCTGTCTTCCTCTAGGAGAAAGTCATCTCTTTGAGGGAGAGATTGTCTTGTTTGTTTATATTGCTTAGCTCACTGTCTGGCACATGGTAAGAGCTTGATAACTTAAACAAATTCTTTTTTCCTCTTCTTCCTCATCTTTCTACTCCTTTCCTCTCTCTCTCTTTCTCTCACTCCCCCCTCTCTTCTTCCCTCTCTCTCTCCTTCTCTGTAAAAAAAAAAAAACACAACCACCTAGATAAAAGTAATCTTATAGTTGTGAAGTTCAATTTTTAACCCAAATATAAGATTTTGTATTTGTAGAGTGTAAGATTTTGTATTTATATTTATCTTATGATGTTTAGCTCAACATTCTTAATTGTCATGACCTTTTTGGACTCTGATAATTAATGCATGCATTAGTGATGGCCTATAATTTTGCCTCAACTGCAAATTTTCTAAGTATATCATCAATGCTTTTATCCAAGCTGCTGATCAGATGTTAACTAGCACAGTGCTAAGGACAGATCCTTGGGATAGTTCAGCAAAGACCTCTTTGCAAGCTGATATCAAATCATTATTGGGAGCTAGCCAATCAATCAATTTTGATTCTACCAGAATAAAATATCATCTTGTTCACATCTCTTCCTCAAAAAAAAAAAAAAAAAAGCTTAAGAGTCTTTGTCAAACACTTCACTGCAATTTATGTAAACTATATCTATAGCATCTCCCTCACTTAAAGCAATCTACTAATATTGACCAAAAAAAGAAAAGGAAATAACATTAATCAGATGTGATTTGTTTTTGATCAAGTTATATGGAATTTTGGTGATACCTTCTTTTCTAGATTTTCCATCACCATCATCTTTAAAACACTGTAAAATTTGACCTGTTTCATTTTGTGGAAATCAGCAACATTTGCCCTTTTGCCTACCCATGCTAAATCTACCATTTGGTTCAGGTTTTCAAAGATCACTGGTGGGAGCTTAGAAAATCTAGCTCTTTCAGTGACCAAGGATCATTTTGGTCATCAAACTCTGGTGACTTGGAATTCATCAGGCTTCACTAAATGCTTTCTTAGTCTTTCTTGGGGGTTCAACTCATTCCTCATTTGTATTCTGTAATATAGGAATAACAATATCACCTCCCTTACTGAATGTTGGAAGAATCAAAATAGAGATAATACATCTAAAGTGCCATATAAATGCTATCTATGATCACAGTAACAATGACATTTTTTCCAATGCAAAAATCATTCTCTTTGACAAGGAAAGCAGAAACAAAATAAAACCTGAATAAATATGCCTTCTCTATGTTAAGTGTTAGCAGTGTCTCACTCCCAGCAGTGATCCCAATATCTCATTGATTACTCCTACTTTCCCCAATATAGCTCCAAGAAAAAGAAACAAAAACAAACAAACAGGACATTTTGTTGTTCTTACACTAAGAAAGCAGATATGAGAGTTCTGATCAAGCCTGATGCAGCTAATACCAATATCGTAGAAAACTGTTTTGAGATGTTTTTTAAAGCCCACTTGGATATGAGTACAAGGCTACCATGATGAAATTTCCCGACCTCTGGCTCTATGTTATATGCAATCACATGACTTACTTGACTGAAAATTCATACTTTGCACCTGGATTCTCAGTTACCCAGTCCTATGGAGTTCCTGATGATGGCACATGGCCACCCAGTTAGAACACCAGAGGTGATATCTGACTAGTAATGGAGGCAAGGAGAGAAAGAAATGTTAATGAAAGGATATGAATGAACTGAGACGTAAATGGCCAGTCTCCTGACGGCATTAAAAGGCCCAAGAATGAATAAGGCGGGTTTGGCACTGAAGCGGTAGATTGTCCTCTTTTTGTTCAACACCATGAATGTCTGAAAGACACAAACAACAGGGATTATCGGTAAGGATGGAGTGATAAAGAAAATTAAAGAAAGCACCAAAAACCTTCTTAGCACTAGATAGTAAGAATACATGATTAATATGGAAACCGAGATTGGGCACAATTTCATTTCTTGACCATCCAACCTATAGATGTGATCCCAAGAAAGCATCAGCTTTCATGTGAAGAATAATCACTCTTTGATCAGTCTTTTGAATCACAGAGCAGGAAGTCAGCTTGAGAGTCACATGTTCCAGCTCCAAATTCTAAACAGAACTACCCTATCTATTCTGTTCTTGAAGTTTTTAAGGAAAGTAGTTTCAAGATGTCCCTCAACAACCTGCACCAAATGCTAACTACTGCTAAGAGCACATGTCCCTTTCAGTCTAATCTAAATACTTTTGGTAACCATCTATTTCTACACTGAAAAGGGGTAAGGATGTTAATTTATGTATTTTTAGTAATATTTCCTTCGATAACTCACTGTCCAAAAAAGAAACTCATGATCTTCTTTCCAAAATAATTCCCTCTGATTACATAAAATTTAAAAATTTTGCCAGTCAAAATTAGAAGAAAAGGAGGAAATTGGCGGCAGGGAGAGGGACTCTGTAATTTCACTGCTAATGATAATTATATCACATATATAATATTATGTGATATGATACATATCATTATATATTATCTCAAATATATAGGAACTGAGCAGAATTTCCAAGATTAAGAAACATTCACCAAATGATAAATGATCAAAATCTAGAAACATTTATATGAAGTGATGCAAAATGAAATGATAGAACAGGAGAACCATTTTCACCATGATAACATAATTGGAAAACTAATCAATAATGAGACTTAGTAACTGACCAATACAATGATCCTCCACAATTCCAAAGAATTCATGGTAAAAAAAAAAAAAATGCTGCTGTCCACCTCTAGATAGAGAACTGATGGAATCATAATATAAACTGAAGCATTTTTTGGTCTTTTTTCTTTTTTAAAAATTTTTGGCTGATATAGAAATATTATTTGCATGACTTCATATGTATAGTGGTTATTCCATTTCTTGCCTTCTCAATGAGTGGAGAGGGGAATAAATTGAAAAAAGAATTTGGAATTAAAAAGAAAAAAGAAAATTGAATTTTTAAAAATCACTGTGGCTGAAAATAGTTATATTTCTTTAGCATTTTACCATTTATAATACACATTTCTCTTTCTTTTACATGACACTCCATCTTTTGGGTGTCTCCGGAATTTTACATTGGTCATATCCTATACATGAAATGCTCTCCCTCCCTATATCTGCCTCTGAAAATTCCTAGCTTGCTCCAAGTCTCAACTCAAGAGATACTTTCTTCAGGAGATCTCTTCTATTCCCACAGTTGCTAGTACCACCACCATTAAGGTTAATTTCTATATAACCTGCTTTTTATCTTGTATATGTATGCTTATGTACATGTTGACTTCCCCATTAAAATGTTTTCCATCTTTGTGTTCTCAGTATTGGGCACATAGTAAAAACTTAACAAATACTTTCTGATTAACTGATTGAATAAAACTATGAAAGAGTCAGGACAGGTATTATTATCTCCATTTTATACACAGCAGGATTCTGAGCCATCACAATTTTTTTTCTTCCCATTTTTATTTAACTAAAGGCTCTGCTGTTTTTCTTACAGTTTTCTCACTTGTAAATTTTTTACCTCCAAAAAGAAAGCTATGAAGCCAAAACTAAGAGTCTCAGTCTTATGATTCGCAATTTAGTTCTCTTTTCACCAAAACTAGTGACATTTTTGCTTCTCTATCCTCCTTTATTCCTCTATTATTAGCCTAGATTTCCACCCCAAGAAACATCCCAAGAAGAGGGGGCACACTCCAAAACTAAAAAGATGATGAGGAGAACCCCAAAACCACTAATTCCATAACCTTAAAAATATAGCAGGGATAGGGAGTCTTTGCCCTAACCCCTTTACCCCTAGGGCTCTCCCTTGGCACACCTTGTGGTTCACATAGAAAGGGTCAAGGTCTTCCAGAGGCTTCCCCACAACCTCTGGAGGAATGTCCCCATAAATCTTGGGCAACTTCCTGGATACTTTTAGGTCAAGCTGAGGCTGAGGAGGGGTTTCTAAAGCTGATGGCTCTTGGGCTTTCTTCTTCAGTTTCTCTGCGGCAATAAGTTTCTCGATCATAAGCAGGGAATCCGGAGTGAAATGATGGAAGTTGCGAGCATCTGGGAAGATCACAGGGCAGGCCATCTTTTCTTCTATTTTCATCCTCGAGACAAAGAGAAATGATGCACTGAGGACTCAAAGGTAAAATAAAACATGATCTACCCACAATATGGAATGCCCCCAGGATAAAAAGACAAGAAACAGCTAGGAGAAAGAATTTTGTACATATGTTTTCTGATGAAATTCTTATATCCAAAATCAATAAGGCAATACTTGTGAAAGTAAGACCCATTGGGATCATTTGTTAAATATTCAAAATATTCAAAAGTTCTTGACTGAGTTCACCTCATGGTTAATGAACATTTTCAGGTGAGTATATGCAAAGCACTGATATGTCCAATTTATTGTCTTCCGCCCTCCATCTACCCCTGTTAAAAACTCCCCTACATCTGTCAAAGTTGCCATAACCTTTCCATTGACCAAGCCTAAGCTAGAATCATCCTAGAATCATCCTCAACTCCTCACTGCTTATCCCTAATCAGTGACCAAGTTTGGTTGATTCTCTCTTCACAGTATTTTTTCTCTCCAGCCCCATTTCTCCCCATTCACATGGTCTTCAAAAGCACCCTTTCTTCTACATTTCCATCTCTAAGAATCCCAAGTCTTCTTCGAGACTCAACTAAATTGCCTCCATCCACATGAATGAAATCATTTCTCAATCCACCCTCCCACCCCCTACCCCAGCTGTTAGAGCCTCCTTGTCACAAAGCACTTCATATTTATTTTGAACACACCTCCATGTGCACTGGAGGATTCTTCACCCTCAATACTTAGTTCTATGTAGTCAGGAAAAATTTTAGTCTTTTTTTTCACATGCCCAGTGCCTCCCAGCATTTAATAAATGGTTATTATGGAGTTATTAAATAGCCTCCTAATCCACCTTCTTGCTTCAAGTCCCTCCCTTCTCCAATCCAGTCTCCACTCAGGTGCCAAAGTGATTTGCCTAAAGTGTACATCTGACCTCATCACTTCCCTATTGAAAAAAAAAGTCTTCTGCTTCTCACAAGCTGATTCTAATCTACCTTTCTAGCCTTATTCTTCCTTGCTCTCCTTCGTGCTTTCCCCAGGTGGGTCAAAGGAGCCTGGTAAGGGATCAGTGCATTCCAGGCCTGTTGGCCAGCGTGCAAAATTCCGTCTCTTCAAATTCCTAGAGCCATTCAAAGCTGAGCTCGTGTCACCTCTTATATAAAACCTCTTCTAATCCCCCAGCTGCCTGAGCCCCCCTCCCACAATCTCGTATTTATTTTATGTTTCATATATGCTTATAGTCACATATTTTGCTTTCCTCTACTGAATATGTTTAAGCCAGAATCTGCTTCCTCAATTCTTTTTGTCACCAGCACCTAGCATAATGTCTATCACATATTATTGTTTTTCAGTCATGTCCAGCACTTTATGACCCCATTCGGAGTTTGGGGTTTTCCATTTCCAGCTCATTTTACAGATGAGGAAATCGAGGCAAACATATTTAAGTGACTTGCCCAAGGTTACACAACTAATATATGTCTGAGGCCAGATTTGAACTCATGAAGATGTCTTCCTAATTCCAAGTCTAGCTTTCTATCCCCTGCATCACGTAGCCACCTGTCACGTATCAGAGACTTTAAAAATGTCATATTGATCAAATGATAAATAGTTCTTCCCCAAAAATTCTCAATAACCACCTGAAAATTTTTCAAGCTGTCTAATAGTCAGAAAATGCAAATTAAAACAATTCTTAGACATCAGTTTTTAATTAAGCGATGCTGAGGGTGTCTCTGGAGAATAAGCACATTGGTGATGAATCTATAAAATGGTCATCTATCAACAAATGTCAATTTGTGGGAATGCAAAGTCCCAAAGGCAACATGGAGTTGCATTGTAATGGAGGAAACCACATAATGCACATGTGAGTGCATAAAATAGACTGTTCTAGAATAGAATTATAGAAGGATCTGGGGAGAAAGATATTAGCTTCTGGAAATGAGCAGAAATGTCTTGACAGAGAGAAGGTGATCCCTGGTCTGAGCCTTGAAGAAAAACGGAGATTCTAAGATGCAGAGGTGAGGAGTTGGTGAATTCCAGGCCAACGGGAAGGCAATTCGGGGCAAAGTAACGGAGAAGGAAAATGGAAGGGAAAAAACTCAAAAGGACATCTTGGCTGATGGAACTATGGTTCCATAGTGTACATGAAGGAAGTGACATACAATAAGCCTGGGAGGAGAGACTGAGGCTAATTTCTAAGCAGAACTTTAAATGCTAAACTGAAGGATTGTATTTGATCCTGATCTCCTGATTTCAGAGGCCACTGGAATATCTCAAGTGGGGAGATTAACATGGGCAAACCTGTTCTCTAGAAAGCTTTCATAACCGTGTGGGAATGAGCTGGAACAGGGGGAGATGATGCAAGAACACCAATTAGGAGGTCATTCCAATGGTGCTGGCAAAGGTGATAAGGGCCTGGATGATGGCTATTTGAATAAAGAGAAGAGGCTAGATGTAAGATGCTATTGGAATAGAAACAGTATATGGTAACTGAATGAAGGATGGAAAAGAGTAGGAAAACACTGATCCCAAAGACAGGATACAGAGAGAGAGAACTTAAAGATCAAAGGGCTCCCAGAAAAACATATTAAGTCAAAAAATCTGGTGACGGTCATTAAGAAAGAATGCAACAAAAAGGCCCACATCTTCTGAAGACATAAAAATTTAAATTGCCAACAGAAGAATCCACAATTCATCTCCAAAAAATTATGTTGCAAACTCTAAGGCACACAACAGTCAAATTCAATAATTTCAATGAAAAACACTGCAAAATTCTGCAATCATCCAGGAGAAAGACATGTAAATATAAAGTAAAATATATTTGAATAACAGAAAACCTTTGCATCCATCAGAAACTTCAGAAAGAGAAATGGGTCAATTAGTATTTTAATTATTGTTCATCAATAATTAATCTATTAGTAATTGCTAACTTTATTTATTAATAATTTGAGGTACAAAGAGCAAAGGAACTCAAGCAACAATCCAAAGTGACATATCCTGAAATCTGAGATTAATCATAAGTGAAAAAAGATGAAGGTTAAATTTTTAAAAACAGACATTTTCCAATAATAAAATAGTTTTTTAAAAAACAGAAAGCTACAGATTATTTACTTTGTAAACAACCCAGACAAGAGAAAAATAAAACTACTATTTTAAACCTTTTCACAGCAACCAAGGAAAGTTCAAGTGATGAAATATATTACCAGGAAAAAAAAATAAGGTAGGGTTAAGACACCTATTGGTTAAGACAAAGTAAAGCAAGACAAGAAGCATTTATTAAGCACCAACTATGTGCTAGGCACAGTGATAAGTGCTGGGGATTCAAAAGAAGAGAGAGAGAGAGAAAACCAATCCTTGCTGCTTAAGAACATATAGTCTAAGGGGTTGACAATAGATATACAAGTATCTACAGACGCTTATGGACAGGATAAGTTAGAGATAATTTTGGCCAATCTTGTTGGTATAAAAAATGATATTTCAAGATTGTTTTAATTCACATTTCTCTGATAAATAATGATTTGGAGCATTTTTTCATTGACTATAAATTGTTTGGATTTTTTTTTGCATTGGAAAATTGTTCATGTCCTTTGACCATATTCCAGGTGGGGGAATGACTCCTTCATTTTAGTCTGTGCCATTGGAACAATAAGTAGTATACAATCAAGTATCCACATATGCTATTGAATGTTATTTATTAAAAGACTCTTTTGGAGTCTTTTCTTCTTCTGGAAAAGTGTTGTAAATACAGTCTTTCGCAAAGCATCTCTCATACTCATACTATGATTGTGGAAAAGATAGAATTATACAGTGTGAACACGTTCAGAATTGTTTGATTGAAGTCAAAGGGCAGTCATTAATGACCTAATGCCAATTTTGAAGCAGGTCTCTATGAATCTTTGAATCTATAATCAAATAATTTCCCCTGTGTTTGCTTTATTTGGGGCATTATATTTTGGGTAATTAGTATTTGATTACAGTGAGCTAAGCTTTCCAAGAGTAAACAGTTAGGGCAGCTAGGTGGTGCAGTAGATAGAGTACCAGCTCTAAAGTCAGAAGGATCCGAGTTCAAATCTGATCTCAGACACAACACTTCCTAGCTATGTGACCTTGGGCAAATCACTTAACTCCAATTGCCTCAGAAAAAAAAGAGTAAACAATTATCCTCCCCTTGAGGATAACCCAGAAAGTAGCCTTTCTTCTAATCCCCTAAAAAGCAACCTACCCCTAGATCAAAAATATTTGTGAGGTAAATATAATTCTAGCCCAATACTCCTCAAAACAAGAGAGCAAAGCAGACATGGATCCTGCCTGCCCCTCCCATCTGGGCTAACAGCCCTCCCATTACTCTCCACAAAAGTGAAAAATCAAAGTCTCCCTTAGAGAGAGTGTGGACCAAATCCCAGCTCCTAAATATCTAAATATAGCCCTGTAACATGGACTGTCCTATGACACCTATGATTTGAGTTTAAACAATTTTGTTAGACATTCACTTTGCACAGGTTAAAACATTATAGAAAGAAGAGAAGGCTGAATAAGCATTTAAATCATACTCTAAAGTTTGTGAAGTACAAATTAAGACAATTCTGAGGTACCACTACACACCTCTCAGATTGACCAAGATGGCAGGAAAAGATAATGAGGAATTTTGGAAGGGATATGGGAAAACTGGGACACTGATACATTATTGGTGGAGTTGTGAACAGATCCAAGCATTCTGAAAAGTAATTTGGAACTGTGCCCAAAAAGTTATCAAACTGTGCATACCCTTTGACCCAACAGAGTTTCTACTGGGCTTGTATCCCAAAGAGATCTTAAAGGAGGGAAAGGGACCCATATGTGCAAAAATGTTTGTGGTAGCCCTCTTTGTAGTGGCCATAAACTGGAAACTGAGTGGATGCCCATCAATTGGAAAATGGCTGAGTAAGTGATGGTGTATGAATACCATGGAATATTATTGTTCTGTAAGAAATGACGAGCAGGATGATTCCAGAGGGGCCTGGAGAGACTTACACGAACTGATGCTGAGTAAAGTAAGCAGAATCAAGAGAACATTATATACAGCAACAAGATTATAGTAATGATCAATTCTGATGAATGTGGCTCTTTCCAACAGGGAGATGATTCAGGCCAGTTCCAATGATCTTGTGATGGAGAGCCATCTGCACTCAGAGAGAAAAGTTTGGGGACTGAAAGTGGATCACAACATAGTATTCTCACTTTTTTGTTGTTATTTGCTTGCATTTTGTTTTCTCATTTTTTCCTTTTTGATCTGATTTTTCTTGTGCAGCATGATAATTATGGAAATATGTATAGAAGAATTGCACGTGTTTAACATATATTAGATTACTTGCCATTTAGGAGTGGAGAGAAAGGAGAGAGAAAAAAATTGGGGACAAATTCTGAAAGGTGAATGTTGAAAACTATCTTTGCATAGGATTTAAAAATAAAAAGCTATATAAAAAATAAAATATTATTTCATTTGATCCTCAAAGGAAAGTGCTATTATCATCTCTATTTTGCAGATGAGAAAACTGAGGCAGACAGTGGTTAATTGATAGGCCCAGTAGCCCAAGGCCACACAGGTCTAATTAGAATTGAACTCATTATCTTTCACCAAAAAACCCTCCCCTAGTCTTCACTTCCCTGTTACTATTGATGATACTACAAGGCTCATGTCATCAAGGCTCATGATCGAATATCACTTTTTTCTCTTATGTCCCTTCCCCATCCAATCATATACTAAGTGCTGTCAATTCTACCTTCATAACATCTGTCATATAACTCTTTTTTTTATATTTTTTATAATTTTTTAATAAAATTTTTAACTTTTTTTCATTTTTGAGTTTCAAATTCTCTCTCCTCTTCCCTCCTCTTCTCTCCTCTTCTCCTTCATTGAGAAGGCAATGAATTTCATACAGCCTATCCATGTGCAGTCATGCAAAACATATTTCCATATTGGCCACATATTGAAAGGAAATACAGACCACTCTCCCCCCCTTCCCAATAAAAACACCAAGAAAAATAAAGCTTGAAAAAGTATCCTTCAATCTCCATTCAACTCCATTGGTTCTTTCTCTGAGGTTGAGTAGGATTTTTTATCTTGAGTTTTTCAGAACTCAGCATTGTATTACTGAGAATATCTAAGTCACTCACAGTTGTTCATTGTACAATATTGCTGTTACTATGCACAATCTCTCCTCGTTATGTTCACTTCACTTCGTATCAGTTCATGTAAGTCTTTCCAGGTTTTTCTAAAAGCATACTCCTCTTTATTTCTTTTAGCATAATGCTATTCCATCACAAGCACCTAACACAACTTGTTCACCCATTCCCCAATTGATGGACAACTCCTCAATTTCCAATTCCTTCTCACCACAAAAAAAAAAAAACTGCTAAAAATATTTCTGTACAAATAGGTCCTTTTCCTTTTAAAAAAAAAAAAAATCTCTGGGATATAGTGGTATTGCTGGGTCAAAGTCTATGCGTAGGTTTTTTTGTTTGTTTTGCTGAGGCAATTGGGGTTAAGTTATTTGCCCAGTGTAAAGTGTCTGATTGAACTCGGGTCCTCCTGACTTCAGTGCTGTGCTCTAACCACTGTACCACCTAGTTGATCCAGGATATGCATAGTTTTATAGCCCTTTGGGCAGAGTTTCAAATTATAGTCCAGAATGTTTGCATTACAACTCCACCAACAACGGCATTACTGTTCCAGTTTTCCCGTGTCCCCTTCAACATTTGTCATTTTCCTTTTCAGTCATATCAGCCAATCTGATAGGTAGGAAGTAGCACCTCAGAGTGGTTTTAATTTGCATTTTCCTAATCAATGGTGACTTAGAGCATTTTTTTATTTGACTATAGTTTTGATTTCTTCATCGGGAAACTTCATATTCTTTGATCATTTATTACTTGAGGATGGCTTATATTCTTATAAATTTCACCTTTTTAATCTTATCTTGGTAAACAGTAGCAGATGTTGATCTATACCTAATTTCTGCTAAACAGCATATCAGTTTTTCCAGCAATTTTTGCCAAAAGGTGAGTTTTTGTCCCAAAGGTTGGAACTTTGGGTTTACCAAACACTATTTTACTAAAGTCATTTACTACTATATATTGAATACTTAATCTATTTCAGAAATCTATCACTCTTATTTTTTAGCCAGTTATTAGGTTGTTTTTTAATATAGCTTCAAATCTGGTAAAGTTAAATCACTTCCTTTGCATTTTTTTCAGTAATTCCCTTGACATTCTTGACCTTTTGTTCTTTCAAATGAATTTTATTACTTTTTACTATATTATATATATATATATATACATACATATATATACTATATAATAACTATAAACTAATTTTTGGTAGTTTGATATAGCACTGAATAAGTAAATGAATTAGGCAGAATTGCCATTTTTATTAGGCTCATCCTACCTATGGTCAATTAGAATTTTTCCAATTGCTTGATCTGAATTTATTTGTGTGAAAAGTATTTTGTAATTGTGTTCATATACTTCCTGGGTGTATTTTGACAGGTAGACTTCCTAGTATTTTATACTGCCAACAGTTATTTTAAACTGAATTTTTCCTTTTTATTTTTTGCTACTGGAGTTTGTTGGTAATGTATAGACAGGCTGATGATTTATATAGGTTTATTTATGATATCCTGCAACTTTGTTAAAGTTGCTCATTATTTCAACTAGTTTTATAGTTGATTCTTTAAGATTCTCTGCTATAGATTCTCTAATATATGATCTTTTCATATATTTTTTTTCTTCATTGCCTGTTCTAATTTCTTCAATTTCTTTTTCTTCTCTCATTGCTATAGCTAACATTTCTAATACAATATTGAATTAATAGTGATGATAATGGGCATCCTTGCTTTATTCCTGATCTTATGCTGCTTATCATTTTTAGTCCTATGTTCACTAGTACTTTTAATAGGAATGCATGTTGTATAGTCAAACTCTTTTTCTGGTTTCTGGAAATAATTATATAACTTCTTTTGGTTTTGTTACTGATATAGTAAATTACGCTGGTGGATTTTCTAATATCAAACTTGCATTCTGGTATAAATTCTACCTGGTCATACTGTATGGTCCTTGTGATATGTTGCCATGATCTCATTTCCAGTACCCACCAGGACTACTATTGCAACAGCCATACCTAAAGTCTGTCCCCACTCCAGTCCATCTTTCGCTTGACTGTTAGTGTGATCTTCCTAAAGTGAATGTCTGTCTTACACACACATATCCACATTGTGAGTTATTTAAGTTCAATGATTTCCTATTTCTTTTCAAAATCAAATATAAAATCCTCTGGTTGGCTTTTAAAGTCATTTTAACATGGACCCTTCCTATCTTTCAAGTATATCTTTCTATCTTCAAGTATATATCATATTTCCAGTATATATCAAGTATATGTCATATTTCAAGTATATCTTCCTATCTTTCAAGTATATATCTTCCTATCTTTTCAAGTATACTTGACTGCGATTAATGCGATCTGCAATCCAAAGACAGTGACCACCCAGCTTTCTCTAGAACATTTCCCCCCTCTAGGCATTTTTACTGGCTGTCCCCCACACCTGGAATGTTTGCCTTCCTTATCTGTTAATTGGCTTCCTTCAAGTCCTACCTGAAATTCTGTCTTCTATCCAAGACTTTCCCAGTCCCCCTTAATATTAGCACCTTCCCTGTCGATTATCTCTTATTGAAACTGGATATATCTTGTTTGCATGTAATTGTTTGCACAAGACTGAATTCCCTGAGAACAAGATCTGTCTTTTGCCTTTCTTTTTATCCCTAGCATTTAACACAGTGCCTGAGTCATGGTTAGTGCTTAATCAATGCATCTAGTTATTGGTAAACTTATCATTCTCTTGCTATAAAACCTTCAGTGGCTCTTTATTACTTTCACTATAAAATTCAAAGTCCCCAGTCTGGCATTTAAAGCTCTTCATCACTGAACTCTAGCCCTTTCACACAGTCCAAATTTTAGCAAACCTATGCATTTGCTCCTCAGGTTAGATTAAATGACTTCTATGTTTGTTTCAAAGTCCAAGATCCCTTGATTCTGTGATTTAGCTCCATTTCTTCAGTTAGGAAGATATATGACTGTGGGAGCTACTCTTTGCTTGGAAGGCCCTGGATTTGCAAATTCATGGACATAATCATAGCCCAAAGGGCTAATGACTCCTTAGTGTAAGAAAATCAGAAAGCTAGCAGTCAGAGATTATAGGGAAAATACTTTCCTCCCAAATTGTAATCCCAAATAAAAATAAAAATGTGGAAAGAATGAATATGTGCCAGAACAAGTAAGAGAGAGCAATTTGTTCCATGTAACTTTAAAAAATTAAGGGGCAGCTAGGTGGTGCAGTGGATAGAGAAACAGCCTAAAGTCAGGAGGACCTGAGTTCAAATTTGGTCTCAGACACTTAACACTTCCTGGCTGTGTGACCCTGGTTTGCCCCAGGGGAAAACAAAAACAAAAACTTTAAAAAGTTAAGTCTAGAATATCTGGTCAAAAGTGACAAGAAGGTAAATAATGTCTCACCCCAAGAACTTTTTAACAGTGAGAGTTTCCAACCAAGAAAAGGGCAATAATACTTGGAGAAATGGCTTACCTCATCCAAATTGGCCACCTGTCAAAGCCAACATAATGGGATTTCTGTTTTGTAGGAAAACTCTTGCTCTGGCACTTTCTTATACCACAAAATTGTCCCTAAGAGAGCAGAATGCAAAGCTTGGCAGTTCCTACAAGAAGCATGAATAGCTTTAACAACCAAGCTAAGTATGTAGAGAAGCATCTGCAGAAGGCTGGACACCAGTTAATGATTGGATTGTTTTTTTTTTAAGAAACACCAATCTGGTTGTTGTTTTTGAGAAATTTCAGCAGATTACCAATCAATTGATCAATCAGTATTTATTCATGTGCCAAGCCCTGTTCTAGGCACTGGGGGTACAAATAAAAAAAATAAAATAATTCCCAATCACAAGGGGTTCTCATTTGGTGAGGAAGAAGTAAATAGGAAGAGAAGTACACAAAGAAATATACACATATGCACATACAAATACACACAAGAAGGAATACAAATACACATATACACACATACAAATACACAAAACAAGGAATACAAGTACAAATACACACATGAAAGAATTCAAGTACAAATACACACATACACTCATACAAATACACACAAGAAGGAATACAAATACACATATACATGCACATAAGTAGACACAAGAAGGATTACAAGTACAAATATATACATATGCACATACAAATACACACGAGAAGGAATACAAATACACATATACCTGCATACAAGTACACACGAGAAGGAATACAAGAACAAATATACACATACATGCATACAAAGACAAACAAGGAATACAAATACACATATAATACCTGCATACAAGTACACACAAGAAGGAATACAAGTACAAATATACACATACATGCATACAAATACACACAAGAAGGAATACAAATACACATATACACGCATACAAATACGCACAAGAAGGAATACAAAGACACATATACATGCATACAACTACACACAAGAAGGAATACAAGTACAAATATACAAATACATGCATACAAATACACACAAGAAGGAATACAATTACAAATACACATATACAAATATACACAAGAAGGAATACAAATACACATATACATGCATACAAATACACATACACACATACAAATACACACAAGAAGGAATACAAGTACAAATACCTACACGAAGGAATACAAGTACAAATACACACATACATGCATACAAATGCACATAAGAAGGAATACAAATACACCATATACATGCATACAAATATGCATAAGAAGGAATACAATTACACATATACATGCAATCAAATACACACAAGAAGGAATACAAGTATAAATACACACATAATACACATACAATACATACAAGAAGGAATATAAATATACTCATACATACCTACAAGTACACAAAAGAAGAAATACAAGTTCAAATACACACATACACGCATACAACTACACTCAAGAAGGAATACAAATACAAAAACGTACATACACACATACAAATACACACATATATACATACAAATATACACATGTTGAATCCAAATTAATCTAGGAGAAAGAACAAAAGAGGGAATCAGAAAAGGTTTCTGTCAAGAAAATGGTCCTTAAGTTCAGTCTGAAAGAATGAAAGAGATTGGATGAGACGGAGAGAGGAAGGAATTCATTCCAAATATACAGGATGGCCAAAGCAAAGGATAATCCAGGAGATGAGGTGACATGTATGGAGAAGTAGAGAGAAGGCCAATCTGGCTGGATCATGGAGGGGAAAGGATGTCAATAAGGCTGGAAGAAGAGGGGTCAGGGACAGGCTATGAAAGGCTTTAAAAACTAAATAGAGGAGTGGAAGCCAATAGTTTCAGAACTATTGGGATCTAATGAAGATGTTTTTCTTTTTAGGTTTATTTAAGGCCTCTTTGTTTTGAGGATGAGAAAGACCTGAGAATGTTTGTTGTAGTAGGGAGAGATTAAAGATGCCAGGTAGATAGAGTAGTCTGCTAGAGAGCATGAGAGGGCACAGAATCACATGTAGAAGGCTTACTTTGTCAAGGAAAAGGGCCACCTTTTTGTCAGAAAGTAACAGAAAGGGTAAGAAAATGGGACATGAGGTCAAGGAAGAAAAATGGAACTCATAGCAAATGTTCTCCATTTTCTCTAATAAGTAGGAGACTAGGTTTTCTAAACTGAAGGGATTAAGAAAGGGGGAGGTATTGGAGAGGAGAGCTTTGGAACAGCTTCTGAGAGGAGAGAAGGGATTGGACACAGAGCAACAGAAGGACTGCTTTGTTATAGTGAAGGCCCTATAGAGTCTGGATAACATGAATTTATAATGGATCCAATCAGCACCATTATGAAACTATCTAAGCTGCATTCAGAGGCTTAAGAAGAGGAAGATGGTAGCAAACAGGAGAGTAGCAACAGAGCAAAAGGACACAGGATTCAAGTAGAGTTGGACCAGCTAAATATTGGGTTCAGATTGGAGAATAGGAAATAAGGTCATAGCAAAGGTGATCTTAGAAAATACTGGGGGAGAGAAATGGCTATCTTATAGGAAGGAAGGACAAGTTTAGGAGGAATAAGACATAGGAAGAGGTGGAATGTCAAGTCATGGTCAAATCTCAAAGTAATGGGTAATTCACCCAATATGTGACCACTTCTATGTATGGCTGAGGTAAAATGAAGAAACAGGTCATGGAATTTAAAAAGGCTGAAGAACTGGGAAATTGGGAGGTTTCAAAATATGTGAATATTTAGCTATCCTAATGGAAGTTGGGGAAAGGAAGATGGAGAGTCAGGTACTGAAGTCCTGGAAAAGGAAGAAAGAATGAGTGATAAATTAGCATACTACATCTACTATAATCTTGATTGGGTAAAATTTTTAATTGTGTGGCCTCATAATGCATAAAGGAATGACAATATATATCAGAGGAGACAATATTCATATCAGATTTTTGGATTCTATATAAATGTAAATTATTACAACTCTTAAGTGTGCTGGAGCCAGCTTTCATCCTTAACAACCATTAAATATACCTTGGGAAATCAATACACTACAAACCAGCCCTTGATTTATTCCTTTGTTGATTATCTTGACTTCAAAAATTAATAAAGAAAATGTTCATGATGCACATTTTGCGCATCATGAACATTTCCGGCATCATTTCATCATCACGGACGTGGGTTTTTTCAGAGAGCTGGTTGGTGAACATTTAGCAGAACATTAGCTTCAACTCAAGGTAGGAGGATAGGTTGGACTCCTCCCTTCATCAGAATTCCATTTTTCTACTCTGCCACACAAAACATAACCTTTATTCTGAATGATATAATTCTTTTGCATTCAACTTTTCTCTGCTAAGTGTTTATAATACTTCACATAAATATTACTCTGTATATGCGCCCCAAAGCTACAGACCACCTCAATCAATTTTCTCTCTATAGTCCAGAGCCAGAAATCAAATTCATTAGAAGTTTTAGGAAAATAATCAGCAATTAAAGAGTGATTTTGGCTTTTTAAAAATTAGTCATGCATCATTATCTCAATTACATGTAGAAAATGGTTGCTTCAATCTTTAGGAGAAGCCTTTTCAGTCCAAACACCTACTTCCCACGTCCTCAGGAGAAGTGAGAACCAAAAAGGCTGCTAATACAGTGAAAAATATATCAACGCTCCCTAGCTAGGTAATTTTGCATCTGAATGGGAAGCTAAGGCATCTTTGCTCAAACATATATTTGGAGATTCTCTCCCCCTGGAAGTTCTGCCAGTGTGGTCAAATAGCTAGAGCCAAAGGAATCCAAATGCTAACTTTTATCCTGACCTCCTAACCATTCAAAATTAGACAATAAACAATAGATTTTTAACACTCTCTAGCTTTTATCCTGACTGCCCAGTCATCCAAAATTAGCCACAATAAATGATAGATTTTTTTAACACTCTCTAACTTTTATCCTGATTCCCCAATCATCCAAAATAAACAAAAATAAACAATAGATTTTTAACACTGTGGGGAACTCATAGGAATCTTAATTTCCCAAATCCCAAAATTCTACTCTAGGTTCAATGTTTCAACTTCCCCAACAGGATAGAGGAAAATAAGAAGGCATGAGCAAAAAATATTGGGATGTAGATGCCATCTACCTCTTCTTCCTGATCAGATAGGTAGGAACTCCCCAGGATAGAAGATTTTCCCCTTCATACATCAGTCAAACATATTTCATATTCACTGACCCCTCCAACTAAAAAAATTAGACCAAAAATGACAGACCACAGCTTCTTCCATCTGACATGTTTTTATACACAAACTGGTCACATTCAATTAGTTTTTGGGTCTAGAAATAACAACAACAAAATCATTACAGACATAAAGAAATCTTAAGAGAAAGCATTTAAAACAGGAACTCTGAAACGGTGAACATTGTTTTATTAGATCCCCAAACAGTAAAAAAGAGAATATTTTGTTTTTCTGAGTCATTTAGACATAATGAATCAATCCAAGGTTTGGAGATTTTCCCCTTAAGTGGGGACAGGAGAGCCTGGATCAATGGTGACAGAAATCTGTCCCTCACTCGTAAAAATCGGCCAGCCATCATTGCCACCAGAAACTGAGACAAAGCTAAAGTCGCTTCTGGATTTGGGGAAGGGAAGTAGTAAAAGTGAATTTTCCTCTTTCTCCTGCCCATATTATTCACCCAAGGAGAAGTCCATATTCCCAGCCCTGGACTTCTATCAAAGAAAGAGAAAGAAAGGAAAGCTATACAACAGGATTTGGCTTCTTCCTACCTTGGGAGAAGACAGTCTCCAGGGTCCTTCCCTGTGTTCTTAAGAGCCCAAGAGTGCCCCAAAGACTCTTCCCAGCAGCTGCACTGAGATGCTCCTCAGAGCTGAGCTAGCTTGCTCTCTGAGGGAGTCTGGAGTCCTCTCTTGGGTGGGGTGGAGAGAGCTGTGTGAGGCAAATGGGATAGGAGCCAAAGTGATTTTAAAGAATCTCAGAGTAAACTCTGTAATGTGAGAAGGCACTTACATTTATACTGTGGAATCATTCACCTTTAATCAGTGCTTAATCTAGCTCTGCAAAAAAGAGAATATCATTAATAAAGAAACAGGTTGTTTGTATTCACTCTGATCCAAGTGAGTAAGAGACAAAAGAGTCTCTCTGGCAATCTGTCCCTCACTCCCAGAATCCTCCAGGGGAGTGTGCAAAGCTCTTCGTACAATATGGGATCAGGGTTCTGCATTTCACACCATACTCTGGAGAATTTGGCAAAGTCAAGAATCATTCTGGGGCTTTTTATTGTTTCTTTTCATCTATTATATGGGGCTAACCCCAGGCAGTAACAAAATACCTGCACATTTTTAAAGATGCCTGGGAAGGTATCCTTAAGCAAAAATATCACCCCCACTGGCATGATATTTAAAATTCTTCAATTTGGAGTTAATTTTCAAAGAATAATAAAAAAAATGCAAATCCTCTGGAAAGACCCACAGCTTGAGCTTCAGCCATTGACCCTTTACACGAGTTTAGTTGACAATAAAGAGAATGAACATGTTTTCACATAGAGGAGTGGGATAAAATAGGTGCTGAAAGGAAAGCTGAAAAGATGCTAAGAACCAATTCTTCCTAATTAACCATTTTGTCAAAGGCTGACTCTGCTTTCATTATAAAAGAGAAAGGTATGATGAATCAACAAGACTTAATTAAGTGCCTATTATGCATCAGACATTAGAGAAACAAAGATGGAAATAAAACAAAATGGCTCCAGCACTAGAGGAGCTTACATTCCATTTGGGGGAAATTGCATCCACATAAATACAAAATACAAGCAAGTAGTTTGAAAGCCGGGTCACCAAAAGCTGGACATCAGGTCCCATGGGAAAAAAAATGACACGAGTTAATCTTTGTAGAAAGCTAGGAATTCTAAAAGGCAGCAGTGAGGAGGAAGGACATTCTAGGCATAGGGGGATGGCCAGGGGAAAGACCAGAAGGAGACAATTTGGCTACAACAGAAAGCGAATGAAAGGGAGAAATGTGTAATAAGTTTGCAAAGATAGGAAGAAGCAGATTAAGAAAAGCTTTGTATGTCAGAGGGGGATGTATTTTTATCTATGGTCCATAAAAAACAATCCGAGCTTAGGGATATTACTTTGACAATCCCATGGAGAAAACCTAGGAAAGGAGAGAGAAGGCAGGCAGAAAGACCAATGAAAAGATGACTGAACTAATCCAGACAGTTGGTGTCAGAAGCCCATGCTGGGTAGAATGATAGCCATGTGAGTAGAAAAGGGATATAACATATATGAATTGGAAACAAACTGAAAATAAAATAATTTCTCCCCCCCCCCACAAAAAGAAAAAGGATATGAGGTTATAAGTAACAAGACTCAGCAATCAATTAGTTATTGAAGGTAACAGAAAAGAAAGAACCAAAGAGAGATTCAAGATATGGATTATGGGAGAAGATAATGAGTCGTCTTTTGGCCATGCTGAATTTGAGATACCTATAGAAAATCCAGTTGGAAATATCCAATAGGTAGTTGGTGATTAAAGAAGAGGAAAGGATTAAAAAAAATAGATAAAAAGAGAGGACAGAAAGTTTGAGGAATCATTTGTATAGGGTACCATCATCCTTCCAGTCATTCAGGTTCCCAGCTTCAGTGTCATCAACTCATACTATGTCTCACTCACATAGCCATGATCAGTTGCCAAGTCTTGTCAATTGTACCTCCACAACCTATTGCACTGATCCTTATCTCTATATTCACATGAATTTCATCAACTAATACAAATGGTTTCCATTTACTTCCAATTGGTCACCTTCCCGCAAATCTCCCTTCCCTAGTTCAGCCTCTATCTACATAGTTGCCAATGTGACTTCCCTAATGTATTAGTGTAACTGTGGTGGGTTCCTATTCAATAAACTCAAATGTTTCCCTTTTGCTTGCTTTCTCTTTTGGCATTTAAAATATCTCACAACCTGGCTTCAATCTACTTTTCCAGCCTTATTTTTTATCACTTGCACATAATAAGTGCTTAATAAATACTCACTGGTTTGTTGATTGCTAGCTCAAGATCCAGACATTAGGAATGGGAACAGGGAAAGGAAAAAAGTGTGAAAAGATCTGGGAGTTCTGAACCAGGTGACACATGAGAGCTGTCTGAATCAATCCAGCTTCCTGAGACGTCACAGGGCTCCATATAGGACCCACATCAGCCAGCCACAACCCTTTCCTGCTTAGTAATGCACTGACATTTATTAAATCTTTTGACATGAGCTAAAATACATGGAGGCTTGCAAAGGTAAGAAGACATGTACTCCTCTAACCTGATCTTTAAAAACCCATTACCTTAAAAGGCCACAAGCTTTTAAACTACAAACTCTCTGTGTTCTCTTGGGTGACGAAGTCATATTACCCAATCTTTAAGTAGAGAATCTTTTTACTTATGTTTTTAAGGTAAAGGCAAATAATTGAAACAATAATGGAAGCAAGCTACAAGGAATGATCAAAAAGATGAAATTACTTTGTATCATAATTACATGGGATGGTTCCTATAAAGCTCACACTCACGAATCCTCACAAACTCCCTACTGGGAGTTTCAGCAGAGGCAAATGCTAATATCTATCACCCATTATACAAATTGGGATGCAGAGGCACAGAGAGAACATTCATTTCCTGTGCTAAATCCACAGAGATTACAACATCAAAAGGTTTCATGAGTGAATTGCCAGGCACTGAATATATAAAAACATAATTGAGTTGAGTGATGAGATCAGAAGCTGAAACGAAAGGGTTGAGAAATGGTGGACACCACTAGTATAGATAACTTTCTCTAGGAATTTGGAAACCAAAGAGACAACACTCTAAGGCAAAAGCTTGATAGAATGGTAGGATATAGAAACTCATTTTTGAAGTTTGGTGGAGATTTGAGATCATTTGAAAGCAATATGGAAGGAGCCAGTTGATATAGAGAGGTTACAGAGAAATACAATGGTCGAAAAGGGGAGTAATAGTGTTCTGGAGAAGATGGCGGATAAGATGGATCCAATGCATACATAGAGAGATTGGCTTTGAAAGCAAGGAGAAAAACCATCTCATTGTCAGAAATTGGGAGAAAGAGGAGAAAGAATGGTGTCAAGGGGTATTCAGATAAACAGAAAGGGAGAAAAAGGATCATTTCAAATGGACACAAATTTCTCAGGAAAGTAAAAGGTATGATTTTCTGTGAGAATCACTAGATTTGAGAAAGATTTTGTGGGAGGTAAGACAGGGACTCAATTAGGAAGAAATAAAAAGGAATAAAAGTTGTAATGAGAACTGCTGGAAAACCTGAATGTATAATGTTCATCCAGGTTAGCATGGCCATGAGATTTCTTCCAGTTCGATTCAGCAGCTCATGAGTAGGAATGGAAGAGGAGGATTGTCTGAGTAGCTCAGGGCAAAAATTTGATAAGAAATAACTTGGGGGATTCTAGAGCAAAAGACAGTGTGTAATTAAATTGCTTAACCAACCACAAAATCAAGACTGGAGAGAGGAAATAGTATTCAGTGCAGGGTTAATGGCCTAAGAAAGCAGCGAACAGTAGAGGATTTGAAGATCTTGATGAATATAGGAGAAATGGAATGATCTAGGACAGTACAATAAAATAGGGGGCTGTTAGAGTTTTAATCAAGGAAGTAAAAACTTGTGTGCAATGGTAAGAGTCAGCAGAATAAAGGGGTAAAAGTAGAATAAAGGGGTAAATTATGAAATTTAGAGAGACTGAGGAAGTCAGAAGTTAAAGAAATTTGAGGAAGCATCAACCTGGATGTGGAAGTCCCTTATTCTAAGAGCAGGAATTGGGGACAATAGTAAGACAATGAGTCAAATACTGGACTCCTTAAAAAGGAGGGAAGATTGCATGACCACAGATGTAAAATCGATATCAAATTGCTTGCCTTCTAAAGAATGGTGAGGGGGAAGGAGGAGGGAGGGAATTTGGAACGCAAAAATGTTAAAAATTGTTACATGTAATTGAGAAAAAATAAAATTAAAAATTAAAAAAGAGAGAAAAGCAATGTCTCTCTTCTCTCTCTCTCCAGCTCTTCCTATCCCCTACTCAGGGAACTCTTTTCTCATTAAGATGGAAACAGTGGAAAAGCAGAGGAAGAGGCAGACATGGACTATTATTGGAAGATTATCTGGTCTGAGTTGTTAGTCAATACTGAGGTTCAGGACCCAGTTTTGGGAGGAAAAGATTGCAGATCTGCAATCAGAGATGCAGGAACAGCAAAGAAACAAAGTGAAAGAGTAATCCTGAGTGTTGCCTTCCATTAATATCACGAATTATGTGTCCTGAGGAGCTCCAATGGGAGAGGAAGTTGACTCTGCAGAAATCCCAACTTCAAGATCCTTTTCAGGCTAAGTCCCATAATAGTAGCATGAGTTTGTGGATTTTATAAATCCTCAGGGGAAAGAGGTCCTGAACGAGAGATGATGGGCTCATTTCTCTATCAGCCTCAAATGCACTTCCTTGAGAGGGAGAGGGAGGGAGTTACCTATTGAACCACAGGTTGGCACAATAAGCTAGAGAACTACATAGACCTTCTGGAGGGAGGGAAAGATAGATATCCCAGACTGTTTGTAGGTTCCTGTGAGTCCATTTGGATTCTGCATTATTTCTATGTAGCAAGAAAAGGTTATCCTTAATTTAGATAGATAGATAGATGTAGCAAGAAAAGGTTATCCTTAATTTAGATAGATAGAACAAATAGATAAGTAGATAGGTAGATTAATGATATATATGTTAGACTACATATTTTTCATAATCCAGTAAACTTCCCATGTCCTCCCTTATTTCCTTATGTTATTTTATGTGTGTATATATATATATATATATATATATATATATATACATATATATATATATCCTCCCAAAAAATTGTGTTTGTAACCCTCACACAGTATCCGGCATCTAGTAGACACTCAATAAATGCCTATTAATCAATCTATTGAGTATTTACAAAGGAGCAAAAATTCTTTTAAGCCACATCTATAACCACCTAGACATAAACTATATTCTGATTTCCAAAGGGAAACCCTGGGGGAGAACACATGTCAGAGAGTGAAGAGTGGGAAACCCTTCTATTGAACCCAGTCCATGTAAACCCAGAGTTTGGGGGTTCTGGGGCCACAAGGTTAAATCCTTATCAAATCAAAATCTTTTTCTCGGTAGTTTCTCTTCAATGCTTCCAGGTCAGCCCTCTGCTGCCAAACAAAACAAATCTCAGCACTCTTTCACATGACATTCTATCAAATACTTTGAAATTACTGTCTTGTATTGTGAGTTGATGAAAACAGATTTAACTGGTATGGCCCTAACCTTCCAAGATGCACATATACTAACAAATCCAGAGACTAAGAATTACACACACACACACACACACATACACACACACACACCAATCTATGGCACAGTTTAAATTAAGCTTCTTGGATCCTTTCTCCTCATTTCTTATTCCTTATTATACAACTCAAAAAAATACTAATTTAATGATCCAATTACTCCACTATTTTATGACAGTATCTTATTAATGCTACATTTGTTCATTCCCCTTCTGTACTAATTACACCTTCCAAGACTTCTCTTCTCCAGACTAAATATTCTCAGTTCTGCTCATCTATTCCCAAATAACATAGTCCCCAGTTCTATCATCATCCTGGTCTTCCTTGTCTAGATGTTCTCCAGCTTGTTGATTTAATTTTAAAGAAGTGATTTTGTTCCTTCTATATGCAAAGCACTGTGATGTCCATTTAGCTATTCCCATAAAAGTCCAGGAATGAGATTTTAAAAGGACCTGAATTAGAGTAACACCCAATAATGGATATGAGAGAAATTGTAGAGGAAGAATGAAAAAGACTTGGCAACTGATTTTGTGTGTAAACAAAGGTGAGAGGGTGACACTTTCTAACCTCTTACTCTCCATATTGTAATCATTCCATTGTCCATAGGATCACAGAGATCCTCTGGTGAAAGAACCTTGTTTGACAGCCGGAGAGAATGAATCCCAGAGACCCTAAATGGAGTTAGAGAGAAGAAGTAACAGCAGCAAGATCCAAACCCGGATCTTCTGACTCTAATTCCATACTCTTTCCACTTGACCAACTTTTTTCCAGTAGATTCACTTATCCTTTTTTCCTTTCAGATAGAAGAAAAGCTACTGGATTTTCTCATGGATCTCCCTCTCTCCCCTACCTCCCAGAACCTGCTACCCAGCTGACCATACCGAAAACACTCAGGACGATCCGTTGTTTGATTGTTTGGGGAGTAAGGGACATACTAAGGAAAGGAAGAAGGAGGGCAAACTGCCAATCTATGGATGGGAAAGGTGGCCAAGTCTATAAGGAGCCCCAGAGAAGGACCTGGCTGAAAGTCAAAGAGAATATAATTAACTTAAAAATCACAATGAACTTGTCACTGCTTTTAAATAGGTTTCAGTATTTTCTCTGTTTACCATGAGTCTTATTTATCTCAATTTTCCCATGGGGAAGGGTAGGGTACCAAGGAGAACAGAGGGAATTTTAAAGGTGCAGCATCCCTGAAATCAGAATAATCTTAGATCATGGAGATGATAACGACCAACCAATATAACATTTTTCTGACTGGTTCAAGAAGCATAGGGGCTGCTCTGGTAGCAACATCCCATGCTAACAAGACAGGTAATGAGGACAAAAGCGTTACCAAGTTCCTAGGGAAATGAAGATTTCTCTTAGAGCCAGAAGACAAGCTGATTCAGGCCTACCTTGACACAAAATTGGAAAAGTCACCTAAACTGCCTTCCAGTTTTTTTCCTCTGAAAATAATATTTACCTCACAACCTGAGTTCTGGGAAAATACTTTGTAAACCACTGAATATAATAGAAATATGAGTTATTCTATGGCATTTTCATGTGGCCATTTCACAAATAGTCCATTTCTTAGTTTTTTGTGGAGGCAGAAAGAGACTTTTAAGGTGAGACATAAGAAGGGTCTTGAAAAATGAAGGATGGGAAGAATTTGAATAAATCAAGTTTTAAAACAGTGAAGGATAAGGTTGAACAAAATTGGGCAAGTCAGATCAGCACAACATTTAAAAAAGCGGGCAAATCAAATGTGAACATTTTTTTTTCAATTTACATTATGCAAAAAGGGAGAGACAAAAAGCTGGGGTAATCTAGGCTTAAGCCTGGGAATGGCAAAGATTGGGTTCACTCTTAAAAGAAAATATTGCTGGACCAAGAGGCACAAACTCTGGATCCAGACTTGGCTATGTGACCATACTAGTTATTAAGCCAAATACAAGTAATTTAAATTCTCTGAACTTTGTAGAAATGGGTACAATGGAGGCAACAAATGGGGGAAGCATGCTGATGCAAAAGAGAAAAGCAGGAAACTCAAAGGCCTTCTCCAGTATGGTTCAATCTGCTATATTGAATTTTATTGGATACGCAGAATGTACCACTTGCTTTAGCCATGCTGATTTGATTCTACTCATTCACTCTACTCATTCACATCTCTAAGGCTTTTATCTCACTCAAGTTTTTGTCAAAGAATTGGCACATTATGGGGGGCAAGGAGGCAGAAATGAAGTTAAGGCAGTGTGGGAAGAAACACAGCTCCTTAGCTGATGTGCAGAGTAGACAAAGGACAGTGGGAACAAGTATTTATTAAGCACTTACTATGTGTCAGCCAATGAGCAAAACACTTTACAGATATTATCTCATTTGATTCAAAGAGTGGGAAGTCTAATGATGTGTGAGTGATTTAGCTGTTGCAGAGAACAACTGGCCAGGATTTGGGATCCAGATCCATTTGGAGATACCACCATGCTGAGAGGAGACTGTGGAAGTCAAGAAGGATTTGCAAGGAAAAAAGAAACAGTAGTGGAAGTGCCTTCAGCAGAAAGAAAAAATTGGAAAAGGAGACAGTCTAGGGAAAAAGCTATGCCAGATAAATTTCCTTCCAAAGAGCTGTCCCTAGAGAAATATTCTGAGGGACATTGCACAATATGGTGATCTCATCCCCTTCTTTCTTATCCCAGGGGTGTCTGTCCTGCAGAGTTGTACTCACCATCATCTCCTTGCATTCTTCCCTGACTTTCAGTACTGACAATTTCACACGCAATCACGTAATTGTATATTTTCCCAAACAGCTAAGGTTTGTCTCCCCAACTGAACTTTAAGTTCCCCAAATACAGGGATCTCTTCTGTGTCCCCTATAATGTCTAGCAGTAAAGTAGGTGAATAGTCAAATACATGGTGGTTTAATATTACTTTCAAGAGTAATCTTGAATATATTTTACCATGTTTAACATATATTGGATTACATGCCATCTAGGAGATGGGGTGAGGGAAGGGGGGATCAGAACACAAGGTTTTTCAGGGTCAGTGTTGAAAAATTGTCCTTGCATGTTTTGAAAATGAAAAAATGAAATAAAAAAAGAAAACTTCAAAAAAAAAGAATAATGTTGAAAGACTAAATGAACTTAAGAATAACAGTGGTAAAGCCATTTCTAGGAAACAATGCACACTTCCCACCCCAAAGGGGAAAGAAGTAAATCCTCTAAAAGATACGCAATATACATAAGAAAGACACAAGTCAGAGAAAGGATTAATTTAAATGGACAAAGGAAATATTAGGCGGATGTTAATGGAAAATTGAATCTACAATAAATGGTTACTCAAATTACTTGGTCTCATTACTTGGTGAAATCATGTTGGGGAAAAAGCTGGGGTATACCAGAAGAGAAAGATTCTGAATCATGGAAAGGCAGAGAAGCATAAATGGCCTCAGGGTAACATAAGGAGTGGGCAGTGCCCAAATAAACAAAATCATCCTTTCCTCCCATAACAGCCTCTTCCCTTTACCCATAAAGTCAGAATCTGTCACTGGCCAACTAGACACCATTGCTCCAATTAAAGGGATTGAACAGAGAGAAGAATCAGGTCCAAGCTGTTCCACTGGGCCAGGATTTTCCGGAAGTAACTTCAGTCTTGAGTATAAGAATATAATTCTTGGATGTTGTCACCTTTCAAAATAGCACATCCATAGGTCCCATCATAATTCAACAGAGAGAATTGTAGACATCACCAAGGAGAAGTCAAGTCCACAGCTAAAGACCACTAAAGTCCCATGCCCAGAAAGAAAAAGATCTTAAGGGTTCCCCAGGCAGTAGATTATCACCCATTCTACCACGGAGGGGAAAATGCAAACAGACAGAGAAGGGAAGGTTAGATTGTGCTTGGACAACTCTAAGTAACATTTCCCTTAGATCTGTCAGCAGCTACCTGTCCTACAGAATTAACATTTTTTCCAGCTCCTGGATAATCAAAGATAGATGCTCTAGCTGCCCTATGGCCTCCTTCTAAAAATGAATGACTTGGATCATATGGAAACTTGTTCCTATATTGGCAATGCATGTAAAAAGTAGCATAATATATATCATGGACACTGTACACTAAATACCCTCTCTACAGGAAAGGAAAATAAACCAGTCAATCAGCTTTTAATCCTCTGAAACAAAATAATCAGAAAATGTATCAGAAACACCCCTTCCTAGTGATCTATAAGGGATTTACACAAATCTATATTTAAGCCCCTGCTCCTCTTAAATAAAACAATATCTTATAGAAAACAATATTTGAAAACCAATTTGATTCAGGCAGTTTGTCTGTGTGGGGTATTGTCTGGGGAATTTAAACTAAAACCAGAAAAGAAGGACCAAAGAGTCACAAGTAAATTAAGTTATATCTATATTGTGATGACCACGTATTTTAAAATCGGCCAGAGTCAGGAATTCAGGTTAAGAGAAAATCCTTGATCTTTATTCTTTGAGGAGGTGAAGGGGGATGGCGATAGGAAGTGAGAGTAATGGCCACACGAACACGACCAGCAGTCTCTCTGCCTCTCTCTCTCCACTCACCAAAATCATCTCTATGTCATTTCCTATACGACACATCAAAACTTGCACAGGGAGTGGGCGGGGGCCATTCTTTCTCTAAGCATATATTAATAGAGTATCGTCCAATTGCTATTTAGCCTCACTTGCTTGAGACCTCAGTGCATCAACTCGAGCTTCAGCGCATTACATATATGATGCTTAATCTCAAGTCAAGGGAGGACAGGGATCAACATCTTGTTAATAATAATAACAGTTCACATTTATGTGTGTTCCTCTGTTGTTTCAGTCACATCCAACTCTTTGTGATCCCATTTGAAGTTTTCTTGGCAAAGATATTGAAATTGTATGCCATTTTCTTCTCCAGCTCATTTTACAGATGAGGAAACTGAGGCAAATAGGGTTAAATGACTCGCCAAGAATCACATAGCTAGCAAGTGTTTTGAGGCCAGATTTGAATTCAGGTCTTCTGTCCCCAGACCTGTTGTTCTAGTGGGGTAAAAAAAGGACCTGAAAGGCAGCACAGATCTAAGCAAGCAATGGACAAAAATTATATTCAACACAGAAGGAACAAATAAATAAGATAAATCCTCCCCCTCCATGGAGTCCAGGAGATTTATGAAGAGGAGAAAGAATGGCAGAATTGGATCCAAGTGGCTCAGTTTGATGGGAAGAATGGGGTTGTAGGAAGTGCAGAGGCTTGGAGAGCCATGAATAGCATTCTTGGGTTCATTCTCTGGGAATGAACCCATCCCAGTGAGGCCATAGAGAAGAGTCATAACAAGTGGGCTTGGGCAAAATATAGCTTGAGTCAACATTGATCAGATGGACTTTTATGTTGTTTAGCATAAAGAAGCTGTAGCCAAAGCGGAGGAGGAAAAGGGGGCCGAGCAGAACAATGAGTAAATGTACCTAGATACTCAGCACTAACGGGGACTTGAGTGATCTTCTAGCCCAAACACTTCATTTTACAGGAATTTGAAGCCCAGAGAGGTGCAGGGATTTGTACAAACAACAGGGCTACAAGTTCAAATCAGGCGCCCTGACAATACATCCTCTTTCTTTGAAATCTATTGGCCTTTCTGCTGCTGTCTACCTCACAAGATTATTGCAGGGAAACAGCTTTGTAACCCTTGAAATGAGAGTCAGAAAAGGATTCTTCCTATCCACACTTCTTGCAATGAAAGCTGGAGCATATAGAAGATGCAGAGACAATGGAAGTCCAGCCAATAATTAAAGCAGAGTTATAGAATCTTAGATTAGGAAAAAGTGAAATTTTCATTGTGGGAGATAAGGAAGGTCTGGTGTAGTCTATGAATCCATGTTTAAATTGCAGGCTATTATAAAATTATGAGACAGGAAATTAGTTTAGGATCGTTGCCCAAGTATACAATAGCCTATAATAATTATGTGGCTGCAAATGATCATTACTAACCAGCACCCCCATTCTCTTTTCCTAGCCCTTTGTATAACAATTTTTAAAATTTTTACTTTTCTAGTCTTTCACAAATCAAAGCCATGAAACATTTTTGGCTTGTTAAAGAAATATTTCCATTGTGAGAACATTAGCATTAAAAGAAAAAAGATAGATCTTTGTAGCAGCAATCATCTTAGAATTACAGAAATAATTGCACCATTTCCCAGCTGTGATCCAGTCTGAACTCCAATTCCTTTCTGAGCTTAGTCTATCACTGTGAATCATGAAACACCACAAAGTCAAAATAATCCAAGTTGAAAATCACCCAAATGACAATGGAAAGGCTTGCTGCATATATAAGTACACATAAGCATATTAGTGACAATGACTTTCTACACAAGAAGGAGCATTTAAAAAGGCATTCAAAAAAACTAAGCATTCAGATTATTGGAAAAGAAAATAGACTAGTTACACAGCAAAAAAAAGGGATAAATAATAGTTGAAGTAATAGATTCATAAGAAAGTACTAATATCCATGAAATATTAAAAAATCAGAAAGCTACTTCTGTCATATTCTCTATGGAGTAATTGTGGGAAAACACAGGAAAAAATTGTATAGAATAAGATACTGTGAAAAGCATTGAATTCTGTTTCGGGGGAAGTACAGAGAATAATAGACCCAGAGAAATATTGAAATGATTTCTCTGAGTTTAATTTTAAATAATAACAAGTACAATTTGACTTATATTTTAAGAGATCCATTGGTTACTCCACACTTTTGCTAATGTCTTAGATCACTGGGAAGAGCCTTAAAGGTCACTTCTTTTCTACATATAGAAATTTGAGGCTTCTTTCCATTGTCTTCAGTTTTATACTCACTACATTATAAATTGTTTATGAACATAATTTTCTTTATTACCATGAAAGTTGTTTCAGAAGGAAAGTCTGTCCTGCAATAAGACTGCAACAACTGAGAGTCAGAGAGGTTCAGTGAATTGCCTGCATCACACCCTTAGAAGCATCCACATTAATAAAGCAATATAAAGCAGTTTACCATAACAAAGGGAACAAATGGACAACTTGGTCAGAAAACACTTGCTCTCTTTTGCAAGGTGAGGAGAAATGATAGACAGCCAAGAAGACCATCAGATTAAAGTGTGAGTTCATACAAAAAACATCATGGAGGAAAAGGAAAAGTCACATTACCATATAGAACAAGAAAGCTGTAGAAGAAAAGGCAAAAAGATGGGTAATCAATCAGAAAATTAGGTATATTTAGTATTGTTAGAATGACTGAACCTAAAGAATAAAAATGGATATCATTTTATCCCTTAATATCTAAGAACAACCACAGATGGAAATAAAAGTTCTGCTGGTCAGGATGGAAATTCATTAGTGTATGATTCACAAATCAATATAGGATTTTGTCTTCTCTGGAGTCTTCATGTCCCAGTGTCTGGTTTACCCTGCAAGTCCTGGGAGAGAATGGCCCTACTTTACCAGAACTTCTCCTAGCCAAATTTAGAAGTCTCCTGTTTGCTGGATCAAATGCTCTTCTACACCCTCTGGCTTTTATCCAAACAGTAATCTTCTCCAATGTGTTGGGTGGAGTTCACAGGCATTTCTGTTCAGTTACTTGTTATCTTAAATTCCCCTTTTCTATATCAAATACAAAGGAATTGAAAGAAAATTCTGTTTTTATCACCAGTAAAATCAGAATCTTTCAGGCTTTAATGCTTCCTGACTTTGGGCCATGGAAAGAGCACGGGAAGAGCACGGGAATACCAGAATTTACCAAAAAAAAAAGGTCTGCACTCAAAATATCTGTGACTCTTTAAAAGTGTAAAACACCTGCTCAGATCACCTTGAAGTAAATGTTCCTTTACAAAAAACTGATCTATTAAATGATCATATGGAATTGGGGTGCTCAGACACCTAAAATTGGTAGAAGCGAGGATATGAGCTAATTTCCAAAGAAAGTGGGAAAAAAAAAAAAAACAACTAACAAAAAAATTGAAGGGGAATCACAGGTAAAGTGATTTTATTCAACTCTTTCACCTGAGAAGGGAAATGAAGGAAAATCAAAGAAAGAAAAAAGAATTAGTGAGTCAAGCAAAACTCCAAAACTCTAAAACTGCAAAAGGGCTATCCAATGTAGGGAGAGCAATGTTGAGTGTAAGCTGAAGAGAGATGGTGGGAATAGGATCGCCTGAAAGTACATTAAGCCTAACTGAAGAAACAAAGTAATGTTTTGTTTTGTTTTGTTTTCAGACAAAGAAGGAAAAAAAGTTAGGAAAAAACAGGCAAAAGTGGAGAAAAATAAAAACATAATTCTCCTGATTTGATGTGAATGGATTAAATAATCAAATAAAAGGGGCTGTATTGTAAGAGTTTTTAAATGCCCACCAGGATTTTAATAGGGAGCCTATTGAAACTGGAACTATTAGAACTAAAGGGCAAAGCCCAAAGAGAAAGAACCATCAGTCCCTGAAAGGAATCATAAATGGAGAAGTCTCAAAAATGACATATTCACAATCCAGAGGTCCTATGCATTAAAAAAAAAAAAGGTAATATAAGCAGCCAGAAACTATTAAAGTATTGGTTACTTCTGTCCCGAGAAAATAAAATACGGCAATTGCTAACAAAAATGAGAAATGTTGAATAAAATAGAAGACTTGCTTTTTCTCATATTAGGATGCACAACATGGGAATCAGCTGACCCTCACTTATATTAAATGAACAAAAGAAAGTTGAACCCACAAAAACACATAAATAGATGGTGTAGAAATACAACATATGCCAAATTAGGGGATAGGAAGATGAGCGTAAGAAAGGAAGATAATAAAGGTAATACTGAAAAAAGAATGGTCATGAGCAAAAAAAAAAAAAAAAAAAAACCCAAAACACAAACATAATTACTTCCTCATCCTGAAATGGGGATTAAAGGGAGAGGGAAAAGTTTAAAAATTACAAAAATAAAAGAAGGGGGCTTTAGATTATCAAACTGTTTAACAAGATATGGGATATGAATGTAAAGAAATATACTAATAATTGTATTAATAAATGCTAAAAGAAACTATTTCAGAACATCCTAGACAGTATGAATTGACAGAAAGAAAACTTGAACCAGTAACTTGAAAAGTAACTTGAACCAGAAAAACAATTTATCCAAGGACAATAATATAGTAAAGAAAAATAACTTTGAAATATTTAACGATTGATCAATGTAATGATTGGCCTTGTTTAATAATTGATCAATTATTGGCCATGTTTCTAAAAGACCTACGAGAAATCAGGTTACCCCCTCTTGCCAGAGCTGTGAGTAAATACAGGGTGAAGAGACATTATACATAGTTCAATATAGCCATTTTACATAGTTAGCTTTCCTTCACTATGCTCATTTATTCCAAAGTAAGTTTTTTTTCTTTTTATTCTCTTGGTGAATAGAGGGAGGCAGGGGGGAGAGCCATATGATGGGGGGGAGGAATGTGGATTTTTTTAAATACACAGAAAAGAACAGAAGGAAGCACGGAGAAAGAGAAAAGTTTTTAAAATAACATGTAATCCAGAAAGAGAACTGTGGGAACTGAATGTGAATCACAACATAATATTTTTACCTTTTTTGTTGTTTGCTTGTTTTTTTCTTTTCTCATTTTTTTTCCTTTTTGATCTGATTTTTCTTGTATGTATAGATAAATGTGGAAATATGTATAGAAGAACTGCACATCTTTAACACATATTAGATTACTTGTTATCTGGGGAGGGAATAGAGGGAAGGGAGAGAGAAAAATGGGAACAAAATTTTGCAAGGATGAATGTTGAAAATTATTTTGAGTATATTTTGAAAATAAAAAGCAATTTTTAAAAATAAGTGTAGAATTAATTCTGTGAATTTTAAAGAAGCAAGTAATATGAAATGGACAGTCACCATCTTGTATAGAATCCTCAAACTATGAGGGCAGGGTGTGTGAAGGAATAGCAAGAGAAATGGAATCAGGACAGGGGTTGAAAAGGAGAGAGCAACTACAGAGAAATCTGAGGCTCTTCTTATAGGAATATTCCAGCTTTGGGATTCATTCTCTATCATCTGGCCTTGCTTTCATCTTTTAAACTTTTTTTTAAATATGAGTACCCTGTGCATCTCTATCAAGTTCGTTAAACAGTTTCCCCTTTTCTTCATCAAAATTGTATCTTTTTGGTTCTTCACAATTTCATTCTTGAGAACCTCCTTTTCCTCCTAAGCTGTTTTTTTCCCCCAGAATTTTAGTTCATGGGTCCCTATCTATCCTTTCTCTCAACCCTTTGAAATCTGTTCTCTGATATAACCAACTGGATTACAAAGGCTCCTTTCTCTCCACTTTTTGAAATCTGCTTTCCTGAAAGTAAATCAAATTATAACCAACTGGATTATAAAGGCTGAGATGGTTTATGGTCACTTTCTTCACAAGTTCCAGTCATTTCAATCCAGCCATCAGCTTCTCCTTGTTGGTAAGAAACACCAGATCAAGAGCATCTTGTTCTTCTCTAGTGAAGAGTCTTTTAGGAAAGGCATTGATCGACTGAATAACTTTCAAAAGGCGGTGATCTGGATAGCGATAAGATGTGTAAGAACCACTTGAGTGAAGTAGCCTCTATTACCTCATGGGAAAAAGGGAGGTAATAATAGAACCTACTTCCCAAGCTTGTCGTGAGGATGAAATGAGATAATACTCATAAAGCATTTTCTATCATCTTTAAAACAATATATTATGCTAGCTATTACTTTAAAGTGACAAAGCCAATTGAGATGTACAGGGAATATATGATCCTATTATAGCTATTTTTCAGGGTTTTTTTTTTTTAAATATCTTATTTATTGGAATACAATGGACTGATAACCTAAGGTAATGTGTTTTACCTCAACACTAGGGAAGCAGAGAGATTATTGGCCAACCTGTTTTTCCTCTGGGAGAATCTTAGGGTCATGGGTGGCTGAGCACCCTTTAACTCTGGCCCTACGTAAGTGTTCACAGGTCTCACTCAGTCTCTGGTCTGAAGGTGGACTGAAGAGGAATGACCCTACCCACTAGCAACTGACATTGTGTAACTTCCATTGTGTCACTTTTCCCAAAGTCATTAATTTATAAAGTTTTTAGTCAGGTTAGAGGGGTAACTAGGTGGTGAGATGGATGGAGTGCATGATCTAAAATCAGGAAGACAGATCATCCTTATTTTAAATCTGGCCTCAGACACTTACTAACTGTGACCTTGTCAGGTCATTTAATCTTGTTGCCTCAGTTTCCTCATATGCAAAGTAAGCTAGAAAAGGAAAAGGCAAAACACTCCAGTATCTTTGCCAAGAAAACCCCAAATTGGATCGTGAAGATCTAAATATCACTGAAAATAACTGACCACAACCCCCCACTGGAATGTCACATAGCTACATTCAATCTTTGGGCTCACATCCAAATCCCCAAGTTCAGACCAAGGGATCTTGGGGTGATGTGGTTGCCTTCATCCCAAAGTGAAGCATCTGTACATAAGTCACCCCTGGATTTACCCTGCTCACCCTACTCATATCAATAATATTAACATTACTGATTAATAATATTAATTATTATTAATTAATATTAATATATTGATATTCCAATCCTATCTTATCCAATTGATTGCTAGAAATCCACTTGGGCGGCCAATAGGTATCTCAAGCTTTAGATGTTCAAAACAGAACTTGTTCTCTTTCTCCTAAATTCCCTTCTTCTCATAATTTTCTTATTTCTGTCAAAGATAACACCTTTAATCTGCAACCTAGGATTTATCCCCCCTTATTCACATACTCCCATCCTATGCTACCTCCAATCAGTTATCAATTGTTGACGGTTATACCTCCTCAGAATCTCATCCTTTTCTCTCTACTCACACCACACCCACACTGGGCTCATTTCCCATCATCCCTTTTTGTACATAATAGGTATTTAATCCCTTCTTTATCCAATCTTTCTTACCCAGACTATTACTTCTAACTGGTCCCTCTGCATCCAGGTTTTCCCTTCTACATTCATCTGCAAAATGAGCATTGCTGAAGCACTACTCTGACCATATCATTCCTGTGCTCAAGAAGCTTTAATGTCTCACCATGACCTTTAAGATAAAACATGGGGGTAGCTAGGTGGGATAATGGATAGAGCACCAGACGTGAAGTCAGAAGGACCCGAGTTCAAATTTGACCTCACACACTTAACACTTCCTAGCTGTGTGATTCTAGACAAGTCACTTAACCCCCACTGCATCAGGAAAAAAAAATAAAATGCAGAATCCGTTTTTTACTATCTAAAGCCCTTCATAGACTAGTCCCAGACTGTCTGTCCAACCCCATTACCCATCTCACACAGGCTACATGCCAGACAACTGCCCTACTCAGTTTTCCCATAGAATTTTGCCCAGATTTTCCCCTCTCCTTGAATGTCCTCCCTCCTCTCCTCCAGCTCATCAAACTCCAGTGATGGTTCCTTCATTAGACCTTTTCTAATTCCCCACAAAAAATGCTACCCATAAAAATGACTGTATTTATTTTGTATGCATCTGATATGTACAAACATTGTCATACTCCCCAGAATTATGGGAGCCCCCTAGGAGTAAGGACATCCATTTTTATATTTGTGTTCCCAGGTTCTGCTCCAAGATAGATGGAAAAATGCTTTTTGAATTTAATTTAATTAATGGAAAAGAAACCTTGGAAGAAAGATCCTTCTTTTCATCTTTTCCCTTCATTAGATTCCCATCCATTCATAAGCTTCTCAAGGTCATGGTTGGGGCAGTCAGATGGTGGATGGATTGTTGGACTCAGAGTTAGGAAGGTCTGAGGTCACATCTGACCTCAGACACTTAGCAGCTTGTGACATCTATAAAACTGAGGGGGATAATGGATAAAATCAGGGTCAAATGAAATACTTTGCCAATATTAAGTCCTACATAAGTGCTCCCCATTATTGTGATGAGTCCTTTGTCCCCCACACTTCCTAGGCATTTTGTCCCCTCCTACTCAGCCCATCTGGACCTTGATCTTCCAATTATCCCATCACCATTGCATTTTCATCCACTTCTTCTCCACTACCTCCTGCTCCAATCTCCCCTATCCCCTACTCAGACCTACTCTACACCCCTTCAAGAGGACCCTCTCTGAGCCCACCCTTCATTGCCACAACTGCCAAGCTCCATGATTCAGTTCATGGAGGCAATGCTTGGGTTTTCCAAGCTTTTCCAAGAAAAGGTATTTCATTGAGAGTCTGTGCATACAGGAAGCATTTCTTACACACTATGGGTTTGTTTTATTAAATGAAGCTTCTTAAAAATATAAAAAATGAGTCACTATTGACTTATCAAAGACTTTCTCCTTATCCCTTAGATTTTGGCTCCAGCCCTTCCTTGCCACACTATCAGAACTGCCCTCTCCACAATGACTGGAGACAGATAGTATGCTTCAGTGACAATGTAGTGCACTTGGAGTTTAGGACTTGGATTCAAATCCTGACTCTCTCACTTCCTCCCTGGGTGATTCTGGCCAAGTTATTCACCCTGGCTGGGCCTTGGTTTCCTCGTCAACATGGGATGTGAACAGCTGCCTTTTCAGAGTGCTTCCAGGGGTATTTCTCCATGTAAAGATGTCAAGCCTGTATCCCTGAGTGTCTGGATGACGTGGGATGGGAGTAATCTGAAGATAGTGGGGCAGGAGGGGCCATTGGGAAACTGCTTCCAGCTGCTTCTCCATGTGGAGAAGAGGAACCTGTGGATGACTGGGCTGGCCTCAGCCTCTGCCCTTTGGGCCATCACTCTGTGTTGTCACACACTTGGGGGATGACTCAGTGAGTCACTTCTGAGGGAGAGGGGAAACATCTGGGACCTTCTCAGCCCTGGGCAAGGCAGGGCAAAAAAACAGTGACTACATGCTTACTGTCTGCCTTCTGCAATAGATCTTTCCTCCTTCACTTCTCTCACTCCCTTCTAGACCCCTTACAGTCTAATCTTCTGGCCCCATCACTCCACCCGAACTACGCTCTCCAAAGTGACCCATCATCTCTTAGCTGCCAAGTCCAGTGGCCTGCCTCATTCTCCTCGACATCTTTGTGACCTTGGACATGGTGGATCACTTCTCCACGATGGCTTCTTCCCTCTGGGTTTTCAGGACACGGCTCTCTCTCCTGGTTCTCCTCCGACCTCTCCACTCTCTCCTTCTCTGTCTCCTTTGCTGGATCTCTTCCTCTAATGGTGGCTGTTCCATAGGGCTCTGTCCTGAGCCTTCCCTTCTCCCACTATAGTACTTCATTTGGTAATCTCGCCAGCCACCATGAATTTAGTTATTCTCAAATTTGACCATCTTGCCCCAGTCTCCCTGCTGACCTGCAAACTTGTATCTCCAGCTCCCTCTGCCACATTTCCAAACAGATGTCCAACACACAGTTTAAACTCAATACGTACAAAACACGACTCATTATCTTTCTCCCTAATCCCTCCCCATTCTCTTATTTTTTAAGGCAATACCATCCTCCTAGTCCCATTCCCCCCCCCCCCCCCCCCCCCCCCCCCCCCCCCCCCCCCCCCCCCCCCGCTCCGGCTCACAATCTGGTGCTGACCCTACCCCCACCCTGCTTTAAGCCTCTATCATCTCATTCCTAGGCTATTGCAGTAACTGCTGGTGCATCTGCCTTCCTTGAGCTCCTCCACTCACCTTCAAAGAGATCTCCCCACGGTTCAGCTCTGATTATGCCATCCATCCATTCATCAATAAATCCAAGATCAGATGTATAATCTTCAGTTTGGTACCCAAAGTCTTTCATAATCTCTCTCTCCCCCTTTCTAATCTTCTTGAATCTTACACACACATCCCTGCTGACAGGAGAGAGAGAGAGAGAGACAGACAGAGAGAGAGAGAGAGAGAGAGAGAGAGAGAGATCCAGTGACACTGGCCTACCTACTGTTCCATAAACCCTTCTTCAGCTTTGGATATTTTTTCTGACTGTCCTCAATGCTTCTTCTAATACTCACTTTCCTTATCTCCATTTATTGCCTTTTATGACTTCCTTTAAGTCTCACCTAAAATCCCAACATCTCTGGAAAATCCTTCCCAATCCTTCTCATTCCTGGTGCCTTCCCTCATTAATTATTTCCTATGTATCCTGTAAACAGCCATCTTGTTTGTATATAGTCGTTTATGTGTTCTGTCTCCCCATCAGACTAAACTCTTGAGGACAAATACTGTTTGCCTCTTTTTGTCTCTCCAGCACTTAGCATAGTTCCTGGAACATAGTAGGCATTTAATAAATGCTTATTAACTGACTACTGGGCTCTGTATTAAGTGGTAGAGGTACAAATACAAGCAAAAGGGTAGACGCTGACTTCGTGGATCTTACAATCCAGAGCAGGGACATACCCTTACAACCCAGAGCAGGGACATGCTTTTGAAGTCCAGAAAGTCAGGAACAAAGAGGAGGGGAATTAATTAATTAATTAATTAATTCTAGAAAATAGAAGTCCCAAGAGTAACTCACCAATAGGAGAAGGCGGCCAGCACAGCAGAGGGATGGTACCAGGCAAGAAGGTCTCAGAGGCAGACAAGGTGGATGAGAACCCAGATGAGGGATGATGTTTAAGATGGGAAGGTCACCAAAATGACTGCAGGAGAAGGAAGATTGTCCCAAGATGGAGACTTGAGTCCTTGTTTGTTCTCCTCCATTTTAGGTGAAGAAGATTGGAGCCTGGTAATTGATGGATTTCAAAGGTCAGAGGGCACTTCAGTATCCCCAAATCCCATTGTCCAAGGCTGCAACCAACACAACAGCAACAGCTCAAGGAACGAGGGGTGACCTTTCTGAGAGCAGCATTCAGGACTTAATCAAGTGGGAGCTGAGACAAGGATACATCGGGATGGATTAGAAACCGTTTTGTGTAGGAATTAGACTAAGAATGTATCTCTGAAGGAGTGGAGAGGAAACATTTACCTTTTAATTCTTGCTACATCTTGGAAGTAAATGACACTTTGTAAAAACTCAGTTATAGTTCCTAGGGACTGGCATCTAATCAACAGCTTGAAAAGGACTGAGCCAATGGCAATAAGGAAGAGACCCTTCCCAATCCCCCCACCTCTCTCTTTTTCTTTGTCTGTCTGTCTCTCTTTCTCTCTCTGTCTGTCTGTCTCTCTCTTTCTCTCTCTGTCTGTCTCTGTCTGTCTCTCTCTCTTTTTCTCTGTCTGTCTCTCTCTCTCTGTCTCTCTCTATCTCCCTCTCTACCTCCTTCCCCCCACCTCTCTCAGTACTCTAAAATTCAGAGAGGCAGAAGGAGCAGCCTGCCCAGGAAGAGTAATCAAGGAGCACTTAGTAGATGTAAAATGGAGCTTGGAGCAGATGACCTCTAAGGCCCTTCCAATGAGCTAATAACCAATCCAGGGACCTCAGCCTCTTTGATGTCTCCACATCACAGGGCATAATGAACTCTCCCATGAAGGTTCTCAGTGAACTTGACTCTCTCATCATCTCTGATTCTTCCCACTGTTTTCTTTTCCTCCTCTCATCATCTCCAATTAGCCATCCAGAATCCTTGGCTTTCTTCTCTCATCCCACTCCTTTGATTGCCATTATCAGCTTCCAGAGCTTTATTCTGCACTCACTCCTCTGCAGATGACCCCAGTTCTAAAGCTCCAGTACTGTCCTGAGTGCCAGCCCTGTCTTCACCAGAATGATCAGCAAACCTTTTGTAAGTTCATTGGATGTATTTCTATAATTATTTTAGACACTGAAAACATCAAGGTGAAAAGTGGGCTGGTCCCTTCTTCCCAAGAACCTCCATCTACTGGGGAAGAGGATGCTAACTGGAAAGTTAAATAGGAGCCAAGTTACAATGGGTCGGACTAAGTGACCTCTGCGAGTCCATCTAAACTGAAATCCGGTGCTTCTGTGATATGAACAAAGGAGAGATCCACATCAAATGCCCTAGGAAAGTTTGAAGCTGGTAAAAACAGCTGGGGTCCAGCTGGGGACATCTGAAAGGTGGCACTTGAGCCAGCTCTTGCAGGAAGAGATGGCACTCAACATGCAGAGATGAAGCATGGGGGTAGATGGCTATTGTGGGGACACCGCAGCAGAAGACTATAAGGTCAGATCTGAGAACAGTCATCTGATCTAATGTCAGGACAAAATATATAAAGGAATGGAATATATAAAGGACAAAGTGGGCAGTTAGTCTAGAAAGATGGTTTGGAACTCCATTATGGAGGGTTTCCAATGCCAGCTGAGCTAAGGGGAGTGTATGTTATCCCAGAGATAATAGGGAATCACTGATATTTTTGAGCACAGGAATGACAATCATATCTGAGAATTAAGAATGCAGTTTTTGACAAGTATATCCAAATAAATGGATCAGGAGAAGTTAGAAGGCAGTTCTACTGAACAGACCAGGGGTGGTAATAAGTCTGAACTTATGGGTGTTCAGAAAGGAAAGATTTTAAAGAAGTTAAAATTAACAGGACTTTGAGTCAGCTGGATGGCACAATGAGTAGAGCAGCAGAGTCAAGAGGACCTGAGTCTCAAATACATACTAGCTGTGTGACCCTGGGCAAGTCATTTAACTCCAATGAAGCTTCTCCTGATTCCTGCCTCTGACTTTGATCTCTTCCTCTCCTGAATCTATATGTCTCAGGATGTCCTTGGTCTGCTTTGTCCCACAATTATTTGTGCACTTGTCTTAGCTCCATTACAGGTTCTTGTTCCCAGGAGGCAAGTGCCAGGTCTATTTTCCTTTTGTACACCACACCTTCCACTGCTAAGCATAGAGCCTGGCGCATAGTAGGTTCCTAATCAATTCTTGGAGATCGATTGATTTCACGTAGTCAGCATTCACCAAACATTTGTTTATTAACTGGTCCTTTACATATCTTTCAATTCCTCTGCTTCCTGCCCACCCATTCATTTTTCACTCAATAAGCATTTAAATGCTTCTATGTGCTGAGATCTGGTGATTCAAAATGCAAAATGCAACAGCCTCTATCTCCATGGAGCTTAATCTCTTTGCAGTGGCGGGAGGGAATTTGCCCAGATCAATAAGTACAAAATATACTAAGTAAATACACACAAATTTCTAGGAGAAAAGATATTAGCAAATTGGAAAATTCAAAGCCTCCTCCAAGAGATAGTTGAACTGAATCTTAAAGGAAGCTCTCAAAAATATGGGGAAGTGAGGATTTGGTACATTCTAAGTGTGGCAAAAAAAAAAAAAAAAAAGTGGTTTGTGCTGTGACATGAAAGCAGGAAATGGACTATCTTATAGCTGGACTAACCATATAAGCCAGTTTGACTGGAAGATGGCATGGAACAGAGAGCACCGTGCAGTAATCCTGGGGGGAAGCTGGTATAGGGCTTTAAATTTTAAATTGTATTTTATCCCAGAGGTGATGGGGAGCCCCTGATGGTCCTTGAATAGAGAATGACAAGATCAGATCTGTGCTTTATGGAGGTTACTTGGCAGCTGTGATGGATTGGAGATAGGAGAGAACAGAAGCAGGGAGACCAATGAGAAGCGGGGATGAGGGGTGGGGAAGGCCTGCATGGACCAGGAAGGAGGCGTGCCCTTGTGCATGTAGACTTTGTCTCTATCTTCTGTTTGACCGACAGCTCAGCCAACACCATTAGCTACATAGAACTGTGCACACCCTAACTCACTCCCACCAATTTGTACCTTTCCAATAAAGAGTTATTTGTTTTGATTACTGGAGAATTCTTCACTCTAATTGACTTTCAGGCATTAAAGTTTTACATCGATGCTCTCAGAGGATCCTTGGGGAGCTGGGAAAGTACTGGGCATTGCTGCCCCTGGGGCTGGGAAGCTGGCAGAGAGTTTCTAAAACAGTTTCCTCTGGTTTGTAGGCAGGGCAATTCAAGGCAGGAAGAACTTAGGAGCTTGTCACTCTGGGACTTGGGTCCAAGCCAGGCAGAAGAGTTCTGGGGTGAATGGTGTGGGGAGATGGCAAGGTGGGATCCAGATCCTTTTAGTTAATTGTTGGAGCTTCTACTTCCTCCACCACACCCACCTTCCCTCCAGTGCCATCCCCCTCCCTTGCCTGGTCTGGCCATCATCTCACTCCCTCTATGTATACAATCAGTTGCATCATTTCTACTTCTATAATCTCTATCTCTTGTCACCTTCTTTCCACCCAGAAGGTCACCACTCTAGTTCAGACCTTCGTCACCTCTTCCTAGGATTATTTCAGTAGCCTCCTAATTGCTCTCTGTGTGTCAAATCTCTTCCCACTCAAATCCATTCTCAGCTGGATGTGATTTTCCCAAAATTCAGGTCTGACCACAGCACTATCCTACTCAATAAACCCCAGTGACTTCCTATCGATTCCAAGTTCTAATATTATTTCATCCTTATTGCATTCTTTCTTTTTCATTTCTATTTTTGTGCACATTTTATAATGTACACATTATGGATATTATTAGCATGGTTGCATGTGCTTCTGATTTATTAATAAGATTTATACTCCAATTAGGATTGCATGCTCAATAAGTTTTACAGATGGGGCCATATAATCAAGAAAGTTTAGCTACTACTGGTCTCCTTGCTTGGGCCTATTATGGCTTATGAAAAATGTACCAAATGGGAGCCCCAGATTCTAATCCTGGCTTTGCCATGATCTTCTCCTACACAAGTGATTAGTCCCTTGGCCTGTATTATATACCTCAGTTTCCTCATTTGTAAAATAAGACAATAGGACTAAATTATCTCAAAGGCCCTTTAACCTATAAAATGAAATAAAAACCTTTTTACTGAGTGCTTGCATTTAGCCCAGACTGACTGGGCAAGGAACCATGAAGGATAAAAAATCCTCCAAGATAATCTCTTTAAAGGAAGTGAGAGTGTACATACACATTCAAGAGTCAATGGTGTAGACAAGAAATGTGAGAACAGAAGTTAGGTGAATGAATCAGAGAGTTTGAGAGTGAAACTAGATCTTGAAGGACAGATCTGACTCACTCACATATGCACAAATCAAGATATCCCCCTCATGATGTTTTCTAGAAGGAAGGACTAACAATGAGAGAGAGAAAAAAAAGAGAAAGAGAGACAGAGACAGACAGAAACAGAGAGACAGAGGGACAGAGGGACAGGAAGACAGACAGAGGGGGGAGAGAGGGAGAGAGAGAGAGAAGAGAGAGAGAGAGAGAGAGAGAGGAGGGCACAGACAGACAGAGACAGAGACACAGAGATAGAAACAGAGAGAGACATAGAGGACAGAGAAAGAGACAGAAAGAGGAGAGAAAGTGAGAAAAAAAGAGAAAAGAAAGAAAGAAAAAGAGAGGGGGAGGGAGGAGAGAGGGGAAAAGGGAGGGAGAAAAGAGAATACATTTCAATTTAGCAAAGATTTCTTAAGTATCTGCTACATACCAAGCAAAGAAAGAAAAGGAAAAGTAGTCCCTTCCCCTCCAAGATTCATCTATTTTTAATAAAATTTTAAGTAGTGTTATTCCCTAGTCTAAATTCATAATCTATCCAGATGAAACTGAGGCAAACAAGATTATGTGACTTGGCCATGGTCACACAGTTAATCCCTCTTTTCCTTTATGGAGTAACTGAAGAGAGGTCCCAAAGCCCCCACGTCCATTGATCAAGGACTGATGCTAAGTGGGGTGGGATGGGGAGATGCCCTGAGCCCCACCTCTGGTCCTTGGCACTTAAATGGAAAAGGCAAGAGCAATTCAAAGATGAAAGGCAGTGTCCCTTACCCTCAGCTCACTATTCTACAGGGTTCTGGCAGCCAGGGCCTTCCTCTAGCTCTGGTCTCTGGATGCTGAAGGCAGCGACTCTGGTCCCACCTATCTGCCACCCATCTCTGTAAAATAAGAAAATGGAGTTGAAGATGGCTTCTGAGGTCCACACAGCTTTCAGTCAGGATTCTACAACTTCAAGCCCGTTCTCATAGCTTCTCTAGCCAGTCACAGTCACAGAAGAAAGAGACTTCCACTTACTGAGGCTCCAGCTCCTCCAACTCAGCAGCCAGTCAGGGACTTGAGCCCTCAGCAAGGAGTCAAATGTGGCCAGAGTCTGGTCCCACATGGTCAGGTGGGCAACTCCGAGCAAGCTCTGTGGCAGAAATAGCAACCAGGTGACTTGAAGGTCCACCACTGCTAAGTACATGAAACCAAATTAAAATGCAATGAGGAAATAATTCATAAAATAAATTAAAATATAATTAGCAAACAAAAAAGGTTAATACAGTGTGTGGTTTTTTAAGTCAATATGCAGGCTCCAAGGATCTTTAGGTACGTTTTAGACCCCATTTCTACTTTAATTGAACATCCCATGCTCTGTGAGATACTCCATCAACCAATTTTACCTCTTAGGATTTTTGAGGACTACCCAGCTTCTGACAGAAAAGCCCTGGAGTTTTCCCTCTTGGCAAGAAATGGGGGTATCATAAAAGGCCCCCTTTTGGGCAAAGGAAAGTCATTTCCTAATGACTCCTGAGCTGAGATGGGATGGGAGCTAAGCTTTTCCTGAAGTGCTTTTCCAGCAGGAAGGATGGCCTTGCAAAGATGGAGGTAGGAGGGGCATGCCAGAGTTTGAGCCAGAGTAGGGAAGCTGTTTGGCTGAAACAACAGCACGTGAAAGGGAGTGATGTACAATAAATCTGGAAAGGTCAGCTGGCGTCAAATTGTGAAGGGCTTTAAATGCCAACTGAGTTTTCATTTTATCTTCTAGGCAATAGGGAGTGACTGCTCGTTCTTGAGCAGAGATAGATATATAGCTGAAGCCCATTGCTGTCTCATAGGGTTGTCAAAAGAGAAAATGCTACTTAAGCTTTAAAGCACTTTAGAACTACCAATTATCATCATCATCCTCATTACAAAATACACTCCTCCACCTGCTAAGTCTGGCGGAGACTTGAGAACCTTTCTTCAGCTTTGAGAAGAGGGCCTTGCCCAAATGACAAGAGTGATTTTGCTGAAGCATCTGTGGTGATTCCTGAAAACTCTTGGGCAGCGAAACTCCGCTGGTCTCCTGCAGGCCCATAAACATCCCGATGAGTGTAGTGCTTTTGCTCATTATGGTGAGAAGTGCTCACGGGTGATGGGGCTTTCCTTTCCTCATCCATCTTCCTCTTGGAAAGCTAAAGTCCCATTTGCTTTCTCTTTTGCTTATCCATATTGCATGACATGAGTAGGCAAGTGAAGAAAACACTCTTCACCTCCAGCTGATGCTCCTCAGTTTGGCTCCCACTGCCTTCCTCCAGCCTCTCAACCTTCACCCTGTCTGTCTCGTTCAGATCTCCTCCCCAGTCGCTTATTTCTTCTATGAAACAGAAGTACTACTTCCCTGGTTCAGAGAGGATAGAGGCGAGCTGGTCCTTTTCTATCTGAGGGCATTGAGCACGGAGCAAGAAGGGACCTCAGAGCCCATCTAGTCCAGCTGTCACCTTTTATGATGAGGAAACCAAGACCCTGCACATTTGAGAGAAGTGTAACTGATGGGGAGAGGATTCAACTCCTTATCTAACACTTTCCACTCTCTCTCCCTGGAGAAGAAAGAGCCAGCCAACTGTGAGAGTGGGAAAATCGTGGCATGTACAGCTGGGCCATTCATCACAGAATTGTTACTTTGGGGACATCGGAAGCCAGCAAGTCTAACTTCCATTTTACAGATTAGCAAATCAAGGCTTAGGGGCTACTTGGCAGAGATCACAAGTAGAAAGTGGGGTGGACGGGATCTAAATGAAGGTTCTCCAAATCCAAATCCAGCATTCTTTCTTCTACATCATCCAATATGATGATATATGGGGTATGATGGGCAGACTGCTTCTAACTTGGGGAAGACCAGGAGAAGGTGGTTAAAAGGATCTAGGAGATCCAGAGACATGTCATGGGAAAATCTGCTGAAGACAAAAGCCCCCATGCTCAGGGCTTAAGAAAACTTTTCATGTCTTTCACAGCAATGACTGGCATCTATTCACATTTTTGTGAATCTATTCATCTTTATCTATTCATATTTATTGTTAGCAGCTGCACAGATGCAAATATGACTCTGGGTGTCCATCTTTGCTCATGGTACACATGAATTAAAAGGCTCTGAAGGGATGATGGGGCAAAATGATCTCTACCTGATGAGAAGAAATGACAGTTTTAGGTGCTGAGACACAGGAACAAGAGTGGAAAGGTTTTTAAAATACAAAGAAATTGGGGAGTGTCTGCCCCCTCACTTTTGGATATCCAGTAGACGTCTTTCCACTCAACATGTCCAAAGTAGAACTCATTCTCTTTCCTTCTTCTTTTCCCAATTGCTGTAGAGAGCACCACCCTCCTCGCAGCTCCTCATGCTCACACCCTAGGAGTCACCCAGAACCCCCCACTTCCTCTCTCCTCCAGCCCATACCTAAGCTGGTACCCAAGGCCTGTCAATTTCAGCTCCACAGCATCTCCTGAATACAGTCCTTCCTCTCTTCTGATACTGCCTCCAGCCTGGTACAGGCCCCTGTCACCTCCCACCACTGCTGAGTCTGCCTGTCTGAATCCCTCGCTCTAGACATTCTCCATTCAGCCACTAAAGTGCTTCTCTTACAGCACAGGGCCAATCATGTCACTCCCTACTCAGTAAACTCCATGGATTGCCTCCAGGATCAAATACAAATACAAAAATCCTGTTTCCTGTTCAAGGCCCTTCATAACCTAACTCCTCTCCCACCTTTCCAATCTTCCCACAGTTTACACCTCTTCACATACTCTTCAATCAAGCAGTGCTGGTCTCATTGCGACTCCATGAAGAAGATAGTCCATCTCAGGGCATTTTCACTGGCTGCTCCCAGCCAGCCCCATGTCTAAAATGTTCTTCCTCTTCAACTCCACCTTCTGGCTTACTAACTTCCTTCAAGTCTTAAATAGAATTTCATCTTCTACAGAAGACCTTCCCAAACCCTTTTTAATTCAGTGCCTTCCCTCTGTTCATTATTTCCTATTTATCCTGGATATAGTTTGCTTTATATATTTGATTACAGGTTGTTTCTGAGCTCCTTGAGAACAGAGACTGTATCTCCAGAACTTAGGACAACGCCTGTCATGAAGAAAGCCCTTAATAAATGCTAGCTTAATGACTAATAAGAGAATGGAGTTATTGACATCAAAGTTATGCTTCTCTTCTCTCTGTCTATTCTGTATTTTGAAGCTTTTACTGCATCAGTTTTATTTATTGTCAGCAGCTGCACAGATGCAAACATGACTCTAGATGTCCACCTTTGCTCATGGTACATCCGAGTTAAAAGGCTCTGAAGGGATGAAGGGATGATGGGGCAAAATGATCTCAGAACCCACATAAGCTTCGGAGATCCTCCAAGCTAACACTCCATAGACAAAGATGAGTTCACTACTGAATACTTTGGGTGAACTCCATAGCTCCCCTCAGGATTCTTGAACGTATAACAATTCAGTAATGGTTGTTTTTCTAGAAGAGGACAACAGAATCCCAGCAGAAGATTGTAACTAAGCCTGAAGCTGGAAGTGGAAGACGCTACAGCCGCCCATCAAAGGGAATATTCGGGGAGTCCAATAGTTTCATCTCCCAGAAGAGATGCTATGCTCTGAGAACAGCAAACCCAACCGTGCAATAAATTTAGCATAGATACTCAGTGGAGAACTTTTTCAGTAATCTTCATAAAGATATCAAGGCCCTGGGAGCTCCTGTAGTTTCTAAGTTGTGAGTCAGCTTCACCATATGTATGATCAACATATTTTCCTTACTACCATTATAATTTGTCTATACTATCCCCACAGATATAGTGTATATCTATGAGAGAGTAAACCTCATGTTTATGGGAAGGGATACTTGATAACTACATCTTGTACCATTTGCTTATTTTTCTTGAATGGTTTTAATTTTTAGTTTTTTACTTTCTCCTCAATGGCTCTCATTCAATTTTTAGATTTTTTTATTGAGTTCTTTTATAAATTCTCTCTGGGCAGGGAGCCATTTCACATTACTCTTTGAGATAGAAGCTTTTTTACTTCAGTATCCTCTTCAGAAGATGAACCCAGATCTTCCCTGTTCCCATAGTAAGTTTCTGTAGTTGTGTTCTTCTTTGCCAATTCATTTTTTATGAGAAATATTAGTGTAAGCACCTTTAATCATGGTGTGGGAAGATGGTGCCTTTGGCTTCACTTCAGTTCTCTCCTCTGATCTGGAAACCCCAAACCAAGAGCTCCCCCTCCTGTAAGTACCTGCAGCCATAGCATTCTGACCCCACTGCTTCTGCACTCCCAGCATGATGATTCTTTTCCACCTAGGGCCATGTCCCTGCAGCACAGCTGGACTTGGAACTCCTAATCCTAATTCCTAATTGCCAAAATTCATTCAGTCTTCCTGCACTTACACCCTTTCTCCTCATGGTGTCCAGAAGATGAAAGTTTGTGTGGTTCCTGCTGAGGTTCCAGCCAAACCCAGCTATTCCCCAGGGGTCCCCACTTGGTGTTTGTGCTATGGAGCTAGCCCAGAGGTGTTGGACCAGTACCCACCCCCGGGTCTTTCTTTGGAGCCTTGTGGGTTGTGCCAGGAGGACCCCTGTTCTGCCCCAAGAAAAATTATAGATATTATTAATAGAGTTTTAATATTTTACATTGTACCTCACAAATATTATTATTATGTCATTTTATTATCACAACAACCCTGGGGAATAGATGCTATAATTATCCCAACTTTATAGATGAGGACACTGTACACTGACTTATCCAGGGTCAAACAATAATTATCTAAGACCACATTTGAACACAGATCTTCCTGACTTCAGGGTCAGCACTCTGACCATCAATATCACTTTTTGCAGATGATATGATTTATAAACTTCCAAGTCAACCAAAATTTTATTTAAATCTTTCATAAATTCAGGAAAGTTGCAGAATATAATATAAATCCATATACATCATTAACATTCTTATACATTAACAACAAAGCCCAACAGAAGGAGATTTAAAAAGAAATTTTACTCAAAATAACCACAGAGTATCTGGGAGTCTATATACAAAGGCATGCCCAGAAATTATATGAATCCATCTACATAACACCTAAATATCTGGAGAAATACTAACTGCTCATGAGTAGATTGAGTCAACTTAATAAAAATGACAATGCCACCTAAATTTATTTATCCAGGGTCATAGCAATCAAACTACCAAAGAAATATTTTATAGAGTTAGAAAAAAATAACAAACATATTCAAAAAAAGGCCAAGGATAATCAAGGAAAGTAATGGGAAAAGTGAGAAAGGAGGGTGCCTACCACTATCAGATTTCATAATTAGGTCATAAAGCAGCAAGCACTTTTAATGGTATTGATTAAAAAATAGACAGGTCGATCAGGGGAACACATTAAGTGAAAACAATGACACAATGCTTTACAAACCCAAAGATGACAGTTACTGGGGAAAGGACTCACAATGGGACAAAAATTTCTAGGAAAACTGGAAAGCTATCTGGCATAAATTAGGTATAGCCCAACACATCACACCATATATATATCAAAATAAACTCCAAATAGAGCCACAATTTAGGTATAAAAATTGGCATTATAAACAAATTTAAAAGGCAAAGAAGAAATTATCTTTCAAATCTATGAATAGAGTAAGAATTCATCACAAAACAAAATAAAGGGAGAATCACAGAAGACAAAGTAGGCAATTTTGATTATATACAATTTTAATTTAATATTTAGTTTTAATTTGCATAAACAAAATTTATTTGATTATAATTGCAAGGAAAAGAGATAAATGAGGAAAAAACCTTGCAACAAAGGCCTCTGGCAAAGATCTCACATCCAAGATACATAAGGAATTGATTAAAATTTAAAAGACTAAGAGTCATTCTCCAATAGATACATGATCAAAGAACATGAAAAGGCCCTTTTCAAAGGAAGAAATGCAAAATATAAAATACCAGATGAAAAATGATCCAAGTCATTAATAATCAGAGAAATGTATATAAAACAATCCTGAGGTTCTTCTTCATACTCATATTGGCAAAGTTGACAAAAGGGGAAAATGACAAATATTAGAGATGCTATGGGAAAACGGACTCACTAGTGCATTGTTAGTGGAATTGTGAACTGATCCAATGATTCTGGAAAGCAATTTGGAGCAACTATGACCTAAAAGATACAACTCAGACCCAATAAAACTACTCTTATTCCTATACCCCCAAAAAAGATCAAAGGAAAAGGATTCATATGTATAAAAATATTTTAACTGCTATTTTTTATAGTAGCCCCAAACTGGAAACTAAAGGAGGACTCACCTATTTGGGAATGGCTAAACAAGTTATGGCATGTGAATGGATATTGCCTCATAAGAGATGATGAAACAGTTTCAGATGGACCTGGGAAAACCTCTATAATTTAGGAGGTACAGTAGAGTAACAGGCTTGGAATTACAGAAACTTCGATTCAAATTTGGTACTTTCTAGCTCTGTAAACTAGGGAAAATCATATAACCTTCATTTGCCTTAGTTTTTTCCATCCACAAAATGGGGGTAATAAGAAGACTGATTGTGAAGATCAATTAAGATAATTGTAAGGTGCTTAGCACAGTGCCTAGCATACATAGTAGATACTATATAAATGTTAGCTATTATATTTATTATGATTATTATTACTTGACGAAGAGGGAAGAAAGGAGAATTATGACAACAATATATGTGATGAGGACAATGTTGGAAGGAAACAGAGCTTTGAGAACTTTGGACCTCTGACAAATGCCGCAGGCCTGAGGGAGAAGTGCCCAGCCGCTGCCTGCCTTAGTGCTGATGGACAGCTCTATGTATGACACATAACGAGTCGTGCATTTTTAGACAAGCCCAACGTAAAATTCGGTTTAACCAAAGATGACATATTTATCTGTTCAGATGGTTCTATTTTTATGCCATTTTTTGTTTAATATTTTGTTCCGATAGGTATAAAGCCAAATAAATCAGGGCCATTGTCACACCATTTTTTTTAAAAGCACTTAAAGTGGAGACTTTTAAAAGATGTTTGGATTCTTAAATCAAGTCCAGCATTTACATTGCTTCTTTTGTGCTTTCGGTGCTTTCTACAGATGCTTCTTCTGTGGTCTTGCTGTATTTTCACAGACGACTAAAAGGAGGGGCCTCCTGCCTCCCCACCTGCCCCCTCCACGGGCTGTAGCATCACAGAAGCTGACGAAGCCATCAGGAGAGCCCAGCAAAGAGCAGGGACAGATGCATTTCCTCTGGATGGCATTCCTTCTAAACAGCTTGGGATGCATTAGTTCCTCTTGTGAAATGCACATCCCTGAAATGGACAAATTAAATAGAGTGGCCAGAGATGGAAGGTCTACGGGAATCTCTTGCGTCCAGAGAAACAACAACCTAGAAAAGAGAAATATTAAACATACACCCCAACGTGGTGAGTTCGAGCTGAAAGGGATAGATTTAAGGGTCATCAAATTCAAATTCCTCATTTGGTTGATGGAAAACTTGAGGCCAAAGTCAGTGACATGATCAGGGTCATAAAGACACATTAGTCAGCCAATTGGCATTCGTTAAATGTCTTCTTTATTAGTGGGCCAGACACTGTGCTAAGGGCACAAAGAAAGCAAAAGACAGTGAGAGTGATGGTATGGATGATAAGTGACATTTCCATGGCCCCAAAAACTTGCACAAAGTTCAAGGTTTATTGTCTCACTTGCACTTCACAAACATCCCACTAGGGTAGCGTGATGGCTTCCTTTATAGAGATAGAGATTCTCAATGAGCTAATATCATTTGCCTAAGGCCCATCTGGAAACTGGTTTTCCTGCTCTTTTCTTTATTCAACAAATTGCCTGTTTTCTCTAACCTGGATGCCCTTCCCTTCTGTACCCATGGATAGACCACCCTGCTACCTGCTACCTCCCCCCCATAACTAGAAATACCCTATGTGGAGCATTTCAGGTTAGAATCTCCCAGTTTCCTAGCTGACTGCCTGATGTCTCTCTGACCTTGGCCACAGAAGGGGTAGTTAACTGACCAGATCTGCCTGAGCAGGGTCCCTCCCTCCCTATGAAAAGCCACAGGAGACCTCATCCCTGACTCAGAAATTGCCTTAGCTGTTCTGGAGCATGGGTCCAGGAGTCCTAGATCTTCATAAACTCCTTTTTCCTGCTGTGATCTGGAGACCACATTATTGGACAGTTCCTCGTGACTTCTCTGCTTGTATCCCTTCCCTCACCCTTCTCAGTACTGCTTCAAAAGTGTGAAGTGCAGAATGTCACTCGACTATCCTACATTGGATTGTTGGTCTGGCCTTCATTCTGAGGGTATGGGGGCTCATTAGATTGTCCTAGGGCCCTTTCCTGTTAGCCTGGACACAGGAGCTTCTCTCAAATATGCCAGACAAGAGAGCCCATTGCTTTCAGCACTGTTTGCCTTATCTAACTTTTCTGTGAAGCCCCTTAGCCTTAGCTTTGGACCCTGACAGTCACCCAGCTAGTGTCAGCCTCCAAATCCAGCACATTGTTCCATGGGGCCATGCTGAAAATGCTTTGGCCAAATGTCTCATTAACTAACTATTCTCATCTCTCTAGAACAGACCCAGAGATGGCTCCACCCACTTCTTAATATACATGATGAACCAAGGGGCAGAAATTAATAATTCTAGCAAATAACAAAAACAATGATGATTAACCATGGTAATATACATCCCAAATCTCATTGACTTGTCTCCCTCCTCAGATCTCTAACTATCCAAACTAGTCAAATTTATGGACTCTCTTCCTACTGCCACTGATTCCCCCTGGGTAGAAGTGACCTGAAGCACCAATCTGGTCAGCAGAATGAGGAGAAAGTGGGGGATGGGAAAGGACAACAGCCAGACTGAATCATCAGCCTGGGCATAATTGAGTTGCCTATAAAACCTTATGGTCAGTAAGGCGACAGGATGTCCTCGCCCTCTGCTTTCCAGTGCCAAAGTCCCTGTGGTGGGAGGAAAGGTGCCAAGGGAAGAGAATGAGTTTTTTTTTAATTCAATAAAGAAGCAGATTAGACTCAACAACTAGAGTCAGATGGTTGGGGTCTGGTAACACCTCTTCCCTCATCCCATCTCCCTCTTTCCAATGACCACTTGTTATGTTATCATGGAGATTCCTTTCATGTACAAGTTGGATTAAATGGCCCGTGGAGTCCCATCTGACTTCAGTTCTGTGAGCAAGATCACTTGAGAGGCGGGGCAGCAAGGTCTCAGGAAAGAGGATCCACCACTCTACTAGTATCCTTTACCCAGAACACTGAGGGGTGGTGACCTGGGGACAGTTGGATGGGACACTTCCGGAGATCTGATGAGTTCAGGCACAGGGTTGGTGAGCACTTCAGTGAGAAAACATCATCTTTTACTACTGTGTTAGTACCCTGATGAAAAGTCCCATTTGCCCTGGACTAGTTATAGGTGTGAATAACTTATTTGGTCATGACAACCTATGAAATGAAGAAATAATTTGAAATGGCCCTTAGTCCTACAGGGCTCCCTTCTGCTGCAGTGACAGAATGGGGGGGGGGGGGCAGTAAGGGCAGGCAGTAGATAGGATTTCACAGCCTTTGGTCTATAAACATTCATTCAGTGGCTGATATTACATACAAAGGTATCAATATTGACAGATGTAGACGAAAATCAGAAGCTAGAACATGAAAACAGTTGGGAGGATGGTCCCAAAGATTCCTTGGAGATGCAAATAAAGGAGATCTCATCCTGCACCCAAAGGGAATAAGAAACCCTATGTTATGGGTACTTGGCCACCCCACCTTGCAGCAACAATAAGGATATGCAAAAAGAACAACATGAGGTAATAAGAATGGAGAGGGGCAGGGTTCCATATTGCTTAGAGAAGCAAGCTCAGATATGGGACCTAAACTCATGACTCAAGCCCTGACTGGCACAGGATGTGACCTCTCAGTGGTCCAAAGCAAGTCTCTAAGAACTAAGTTAGAGATTACTTTGTTACCTTCTACATAAAACTTATGATTCCTCCAGTGGCTGGTGTCTACTTTGCCAACTGATTTTGGCACACACACATACACACACACACACATATCCATATAATCTCCTAAAGCCCTCACGTCCTACATAAGTTCCCTAAGATCAGGAACTGCTTCATTTTTGTGAGATAGGAGCTCCCAATGCCTAGCTCAATACCTGCCACATAGATGGGCTTAATAAATGCTTGTAAATTGATTGGTTGGTCAGCTGGAGATGAAGCAGAGAGCTTCCATGAAGAAGTTGTCAAGATTTTCCAAGCAAGTTAATATGTAGCTCAATCTTTGATGATTCCAATACCAGGGCTGGCACAAAGAGAGCAACCAAAAAAATCAGATTGTAAAGTTTCAGGATTAAAAGCTGAAAGAGGCAAAAGAGTGTAAATCCTTGCATCATCAGACCCATCTGGACACCTTGAACATTGTAGCCAAGAGACAGTTGGAAAGCAAAGGACGCAGGAAATGGTGAATATTCCAACATTCCCCAATTCAAATAATCCTGTCTCCACCGTCTCATTGCTCTGTACATCTGGTGCATTTTCCCTCCACTGGCTCAAATTACAAATGCTGTCTTAGAAGGGAAATTCATCAACCTGCCATCAACCTTCTAATGAGACTCTGAACTTAGCTAAGATGCTCAGACAAGAGGTGTGCAATTCAGGCTCAGGTCTTTACCCATTGCCCTTTCAGGTCTGCCGGACCCACCCAAAGGGACACTACTGGATGGAAATGCCTTGGAGAGTCCAACATAACCTACACACATATACCAAAAGAAGTTCTGAGAGGGATGATGATGGAGGTGATTGTTACCAGATGGGAAACAACTAACTAGTCATTGGCGGAAGTGATTTCTACATTTAGCCATCAAGTAACTGGACCATTCACTTTTTTGACAGAAAGTCAAGATAAACATAAAATTTGTTTTGTATAACTTCACAAGTGGTTTCTTAATTGTGGGTGAGGATAGGGAAGAGAACCTGGAACACAAAAATTTTTAAAAAACAAATGTAATTTTTTTTTGTTTTGAATGTAACTGGGGGGAAATGTTAAATAAATAAAATAAAACAAAAAAGATAAACATAAAATTAAAAGAGATCTGCAAAGGAGAACAACAGTGTGTCAGGCTGTGATTTCAAAGCAAAAGACATCAAGAAAACCTTAGAGGTCAAGAAAGAAAGAGGAAGCAAGGAAGATAACTTAAAATACAATATCAGAATTCACGTACAAGGCTTATCTGTTACTTTTCTTCCTCACTGAAAAAAAAAAACCTACTACTGTGGTATATATGTGTGTATATGTGTATTATATGTATATATGAATGTCATGTATATTGTATACATAATGTATAATGTATATACTATACATGTAAGAAATTGTGTATAACTTACATGCATACATAAATAGTATACAATATATGTATTATATGTGTGTGTATGTGTATGTTTGTGAGTGTATGTATCTGAAGGTATATATAAAGGATAAAAAGATAAAATTCAAATTTGTCTCCTTGTTTCTCTCCACCATGAAGACCAAATTCTCATCCCAGAGAACATAATCATTTTTCAGGTGAATTAATGAGCTATCATGTAAGTCCAATAACAATTTTTGCCTTGGTCTCCTGTACTGAAATGAAGCATCCATGTCATGTTCCCTTGGCCCCAGATGCTTTCCCATAACTCCAATTCTTCCTTCGCTGACCCTTCCATCCCACAAATGCCAAATTGAAATGTCATGAGCACAAGCCTGATCAATGTCACTTCCCGATTATCTCTAGGACAAAATACAAGTTCTTTTGCATAGCCTTAAAACCCCCAGTTATGTGTGCTGATCTCTTTCTCAAGGGATTTCCCCTTCATGTTCTATAATCCAGACCAACTACCCTGCTTCTGTTGATTTGCCATTTCTGTCCTTTGCACAGACTGTACTTCATGCCTTTCTCCCCTTCCTCTACCTCCTGGAATTCTTAATTTCCTATAAGAATCAGCTGAGGTCACTTCCTTCGAGGAGCCTCTCCTGATTCTCTTTTTCCTCTAACCTGCATAATTATTTTGTATTTGTTTTGAGCAGATTTTTATAAATTCTGTGGGATCTGGTTGGAGCAGCAGAGAGCACTGGAGCTGCTTTCAGGATGATCAGAACTCAAATCAAGCCTCAGACACTTACTAGCTATGTGATCCTGGGGAAGAGCCCCTCTGTACCGATTTCGTCTGTAAAATTAGGATAACAACAGCCCTGATTGTTGTTGTAAGAAGAAAATGAGATAATATAGAGTGTCCCAAAAGTCTTAGTGCAGCTGAAATGGGATACCCAATGTTTACAAAATGTTTTTGCAAATTATAAAGCACTACATAAAATAAACTAAATTTTGAAAGATAAGACAAAGAGAAGTAGTGAGCATATGTTGTGAATTCACTGGTATGAGTTAACCTGTTGATTTGACTGATATGACAGAAAAGGAAAATGACAAATGTTGGCAGGGCCTTGGGGAAATTGGTACACTCATGCATTGTTGATGGAGATCTGAATGTATCCAATCATTCTGGACAGTAATTTGAATCTATATCCAAAGGGCCATAAAATTGTGCATACCCTTTGACCTAGCTATACTGCTATTAGTTCTGTATCCCAAAGAGATTAAAAAAAAATTTTTAAAGGAAAAGGATCAATATGTGCAAAAAATATAGCAGCTCTTTTTGTGGTGGCAAAGAAATTGAAATGGAGGGGATGGCCATCAATTGGGGAATGGCTGAACAAGTTGTGTTATATGATTGTGATGGAATATTATGGTGCTATAAGAAACAATGAACAGGTGGACAACAACATAGCATTTTCACTCTTTCTGTTGTTTTCCTTCTTAGGTTTTTTTCTTCCTAGATTTGATTTTTCTCGTGCAGCAAGATAACTGTATGGATATGTATACACATATTGGATTTAACATATATTTTAACATGTATTGGACTACCTGCCATCTAGGGGAGAAGATGGAGGGAAGGAAGGGGAAAATTTAGAACAGAAGCTTTTGCAGGGGTCAGTGTTGAAAAATTACTCATGAATATGTTTTGTAAATAAAAAACTATAATAAAAAAAGAAATAATGAACAGGATGATTTCAGAAATACCTGGAAAGATTTACATGAACTAGGAAGCAAAGCGGTAAGAACTAGGAAAACATTACACACAATAACAGCACTATTACAATAGTCAATGTGAATAACAGTTCTTCCCAGCAATACAATGATCCAAGACAATTCCTAAGAACTTATGATGAAAAATGACTTTCACCTTCAGAGAAAGAATTGATGGAGTCTGAATGCAAATCAAAGCATACTATTTTTACTTTATTTTTTCCTAGTTTTTTGGGTCTATGTTTTCTTTCACAATGTAACTAATAATGGATGTTTTGTATGGCTGTATGTGGATAACCTATATCAAATTACTTGCCATCTCAGGGAGCGAGGAAAGGACAGAGGGAGGGAGAGAATTTGGAGATCAAATTTTTTTAGAAAATGTTAATTGTGTCCTGAAGCAAATCTTTAGTAAATTGTGATATTGTGTCTCTATGTATATTCATCCATTAAGCAATGAGCTTCTTTTGTGTAATCAAAATTTCAAGCTTGATCATATATGTAATGTAGTTGGCTTTTTAGAAAGCCACTTTTTAGAAAAACACTTATAAAAAGACTTGAAACTTGTCTATAATTGAAATTGTTTGTCTTGATTTCTCATAAAACATGCAACCATGTTTAACTAACCCTTTCAACTGTTTCCTTTGTAAGGTCAAATCACATTACACTGTAGACAAAGAGCCACATCTCTAGTTTTTCACAAGGGGAAACAAAGTTTATATTGACACAAAGTTCTCTTCCCTCTGTGGAGACCCTGGACAAGTCATTTAACCTCTCCATACCTCAGTTTCTCCATCTGAAAAATAGGATATTAATAGCACCTACTTCCCAAGGTAATCGAGAGGTTCAAGTGGGATAATATTTGTGAAGCAATTAGTAGGTGTAGGATAAATGCTTGTTTCCTTCTTTCCTTGTGACCTTCTCTGAGTCTCAGTTTCCTCATCTGTAAAATAGAGGGTTGGACCAGGAAGCTTCTGAAAAGAGGCTCAATGCTGTCCATTGTAGCCTAGGTTAACTTGAGAGTGGAGCACGGGTGCCCTCGAGTGGACAAATGGAAGATAGGCGCTGAATGACTTTCCAGATAGGCTGTGGGGACTGTTTCTTATTGACACATGAGCCCTTGGCCGTCCTGGATGTCTCCTCCTAGTGGAAGTCCAGAGATAACTGGATCACAGACCAAGAGACAACTTTATGTTTGGTTTCCTTGGAGAAGAGAGTTTCAGGCAAACATTGAGACAATATAGTTAAGTCAAGAGTTTAAGCTAGACAAGGTCACGGTCATTCCCCAATTGTTGGGTGTGACAGTCTCCCTTTGCATAGAACATTTTAGAGTCAACAAAGCCCTTCAGATGGAGCAAGGCTGAAGGAACCAGCCAAGAACAGCACCTTTCCCAGAGTGCCCCCAAACTGTCCCAGATGCCTCGATGGCTTGGGGCTCTGGGGAATGACCAACTTCTTGGGAATTTCTGGACATGGCGTAGCCCATGTTTTGGACTATTTATAATACCACTATAGACCCTGAATAGTCCTTTGATCATCCCCCTTTTGCAATCCTATGGTAATGGAAAGTTGGTGCAAGAGCCTGGAGACAAGAAGAACTGAGTTCAGGCAAGTCTGTGTGATCCTAGGCAAGTCACTTAACTTAACCCAGTTTGCCTCAGTGTCATCTGTAAAATGAGATAGAGAAGGAAATGGCAAACTATTCCTGTGTATTTGCTAAGAAAACTTCAAATGGGATTACCAAGAGCCAGACAGACTGAAATGACTGAACAATAAATGTTTTAAGGAAGGGAAGGGGTCATTGCATCTTTCAAAAGAGGCAGCTTTGGGGTTTCAAGGTCTCTTTGGCCACAGATCACCAGGGCACAAGATGCAACTATAGCAAAAAGGGAAGTATGGCCCATCTCTACCACGTAACTGGGACAAGGGCACCACAAGCAGAGTTTGCTCCCTGCCTCTTGACAGCCCTTTGCCTCTCTGGCCCACTTCCTTCCTTGAGCGGAATTTGTGAGCTCTGGAAGGTCCCAGGAAGCCTGCAAATGCTAGTAAGAAGCAACAGCATCTATCTGAGTGAATGGGATCAGGGAGAGGGAATTGGTACCAACGGAGGGAGCACTGGAGCTAAACAGAGCACCAGAAAGTTGTTTGATCAGACTGTGCTCAGAAGGATGGGAAATGTCCAATTATCAATCTTGTGATTTGTCTCATTAAGTCTATTAGTAGAATAGTAGTGATAAGTGAGACTAGGAACTGGAACTGGAATTTCATTAATATGGGAAACTGAGGAAATGAGGAAAATCTGTCCCCAAAGCAAGTTGGTGCTTCAATTCTTGGAGTCAGCAGGAGTGTTTGGATAAGTCACTTGGTCAGGATAACAGAGCCAGTGGGAGTCAGAGAAAGGATTTCCCAAGTGCAGAATCAACTCTCTCTCCACTGTGCCATAGCCAGCCCTCAGAGACACCTTAGTCACTCTGTAGAGACGCTACAATTCTTTTGGGTGGGAAGATTGGTTTCCTATGGGATTTCTATTTATTGTCTCCTTTCCTTTTCCTTCCTTCTTTGGGGAAACCCTAGACAGATCCAAAGGCAAGATAATCACTTTGGGGGTGGTGCTGGCAGGAAGAACAAAGCCATCAATGTGAGAACTGGGGGGCATAAGTCCCTTGGTTGGAAAGCAGGCATCTCCCAGACCAGAAGCTTCACATGAAGGTGAGAGTGGGTGCAGGTCACTAGGGCCTGTGGCTTCAGTCCTAGACAATGGGGAACCCTGGCTTTAGGGGCCAAAGGATCTGTCTCCAGTACTCCCTGCCCACGTGACTGTGGGTCACTCTCCTTGTCGGAGCCTCAGATGCCTTATTTGTAAAATGAAGAGTTGGGCCTCTGGCTGCCTTCCGACCCAATCTATAAACCTACAATCTAATCTCATAAGGCAAATGCTGAAGTATCCTAATGCCCATTTTGCTGATGAAAAAACTAAGGCTCAGAGAAACAAACTGCCTAAAACCCTACAATGCTGAACCCCAAACCCAGGATCTCAGGATTGGCAGGGACCTGAGAGGGGCTAAGGAAGTTCAGCCTGTACTCGGCTGCTTCAAGAATCCCCTCTGCATCTTAAACATGCACTATCCCACTTTGTGATTGTTCAAATTACATATGAAGTTTTTCCTTACAGTGAATCCAAAATGGCTCTTTGCAACTTCACCTCACGGCTGCAAGTTCTGCTGTCTGGGGCCAAACCAAGCCGGTCCATTTTTCTCACACAAACACTACAAACCAGGCCTGATCACAGGCCCAAAGCTCTGGGGTGACTGCTAGTGGCACTGGGTATTTTCCATCATCGCCAGCTGGGAAACCGCGACTCTGCCCTCTGATGATGGCAGGTCAGGTCTGGCTGCTCTTTGTGGACACACCATACATCTTACTCATTTTCTCCATTAATTTTAAGCTCAGTCACAGGAAACTGAAGCCATTCTCAGCTTTCTTCCTTGAACTCACAGAGAGACAAGGTGCTCTCTAACTGACCCCAAGATCTGCTTTCACAGGCAAATATCTTCCCTATGATCAGTTCATATAATTACAGCCAGAGATCTTCCTCCATGGCTCACCTCTGCTGTCCCAGATGGGCACAATAATTAGTTGCCTAAACATTGGTAGAAACTACCCAGGAAGCCTTTTGTTTGAGAGCTGTCTATCAGACTGTGAGTGATTCCTTGACATATTTAGGATGGAGGAGATTGAGAATTTGACAATCATTATTGTCCTTAAAATATCTCCAAAAATAACAGTTCTGCGATGACCTCAGATGTCGAAACCCAAAGATTTCAACAATATTGCAGCAACTTTCTGAGTTTTCAGAATTTGATAATAAAAATGGAAAACTATGTCTTCTGAAATTTTTTTTTTTTTTTTGCTCCTACCCCTATTAGGTATCTTTGGCATCCCTTCATCTGCCCCCTGTGAAACCATCACAGATGTGGAGCTTTAAAAGACTTGAGGCCATGTGGTCAAATCCCTATATTTATGGAGTGGAAACAGATTCATATAGATTGAATGATTTGTTCCATGTCACAGAGGCAGTGTCAGGTTCTTTGACTATGGAATGTGTATTCTTTCTACTCTACCACTTTGCCTCCCCAAAGCCCTCCTTTCTTTTTGCTCTTTGGGAAAATTTATCATTATATATATACATGTGCTGAGGTAATTGAGGTTATTATATATATACATGTGCTGAGGTAATTGAGGTTAAGTGACTTGCCCAGGATCACACAGCTAGGAAGTGTTAAATGTCTGAGATCACATTTGAACTCAGGTCCTTCTGACTTCAGGGCTAGTGCTCTATCCACTGCGCCACTTATCTGTCCCTCATTTAGTATATTTTTAGACATTGGTTTTCCTGGCTCTTTTCGCTAAGGCAATCCATTAACTTGGACACTTTAAATTTCACAAAGTCTAGTAGTAAAAAACCTTAAAGACCCTCCACAGTTTTGCCTGATTTTCGCTTCTGAAGGTTTGAGTTTCCTGTATCCTACATTTCAAAGGCAAATGGAGGTCTATTTGCAGGCCAAAGTTCCAAAAATTCTAAGGCCATCTTTCCTAAATGTTAGTCCACAGAATACTAGAGAAATTTTCAAAATATGCTGACTAGGGGAGGGGAGAGTGGAGAGAACCACTGTTAGTAGTGAATACTCCTACCAAAAGAGCATTAATAAAAAAAAAAATGCTTATTTTAAATATCTCCAAATGACCACATGATGATATACAAATTTGTATCTGATATTTTCGAAGGAAAACTATAGCTAGCACCAACTTTTGCTAATGGAGGGATAGTCTACACATACAACTTATGAAATACTGGAGTGTGAGTATGTCATGATTTGAAAGAATAACCCTAACCCTTTGGTTGCACTTTAAAAGACATAGCAAATAAGAAGTAAACTCCCTTTACCAAGTAAACAGCAAAAAGAAATCAGAGAAGTTATACAGAATAGAATATAGTAGAAAATGTACTCGTGATAAGCTTTTCTGATGAGAGTTAAGAGTAGATTTCAGCTTAAATTAAGAGAGAAACTCCCATATAACCCAAAGGGAAAGTTTACCAAGTCTTTATGGAAACTAGCTAGAAATGAAGGCTATGTTGAGGAGCCAACTTCCATTGTGAGTCTACAGCTTCCACAAAGTTTCTCCCCAAAGAAGCTCTGCTTGAGCTCCCCCCACCACACAGATCTACAGCATCACATTTGCATTCTCTTCACCAATTAAGAGTCAGTACTCATAAAAAAAAAAAAAAAAAAAAAAAAGACACATACTTGGCTGGAAACCTGACATGCAAATCCAAGCAAGCAAAACAGCACTTCCCTAAAGTAGTTTACATTTGAATGGAGGAAAACACTCCTAAAGGGGACCTGGAGAGCTTAGAAATACCTCTACTCTGACTGGTGAGGAAGACAAAAAGGACTACAAAGGTGAAATCAAGTATGGATGGTCAGGGCCCCTCCAGAAATAGCGGTCCTGGAAAGGAGCCACCAATCCAAAGAGGTCCTCGAGGTAAAAGTGTCTCCAAAGTGGGGAGAGGGCAAGGGCAAGTGGGAGCCCCTCTAGCCATTTGGGACTTAAAGATCAGTATATCAAGGGAATGACATAGAATTCATCCAGATTTTAGCAAAGCACTTGGTATCATCTCTCAAGCTCTGCTTGTATAAGAGTTATGTCTTTCCTTTTACCCCTTCCTCATGCCACATGGTCTCTTCTAACCACACCATGTTTTGTGCTATCTCCCCCTAACTCTGCTTCTCAATCCCACTTTTCCTTATAGCTCACTAAAATTTTAGGGTGCTAAGTCCTTTTCAGGATTTAGTCTGCCAGCTAAGGACATGCCCCAACCTCATGGGCTGTTTCCTTTGTACTGGGTGATTGTGAGTTGAAGACCTTGTCTTTCATAAGCTCTCCCACTTTTTTCATGTTTAGCATTTCCGGTGTCTACTGTATGCCTTCATTTTCCCTACAGCCTCTTCCCTAAACAAATCTATCTTTTGCCAAAGAGAATGGCCATTGTGAATTCTTCAATGTCATCAAATCCCGGCTCTTAGTGCCTACCATTATCTGATGTCTACATAAGCCCCATCAGCATCAACTTTTATGTCCAAATCATGTGCCCATTTTGACCTTAAGACATTGATCTATATCTAGTTTCTGCTATCCTCTTCTTCCAGCAGTTTTTGACAAATAGTGAATTCTTAGCCCAAAAGCTGAGGTCTTGGGGTTATCATTCACTAGATTACATTTACTCTTGTGACTTCTGCACCTAATCTATTCCAAAGATCCACTGCTCTATTTCTTAGCTGGTGCCAGATTGTTTTGATGATTACTGCTTTGTAATATAATTTGGGATCTGGTTACAGCTAAGCCACTTTGCATTTTTTTTTCATTAATCCCCTTAATATTCTTGACCTTTTGTTCTACCAAATGAATTTTATTATTTTCTCTTCTTTAACCAAATAATTTTGGTAGTTTGGCACGGCCCTGAATAAATTAACTTAGATAGAAATGTCATTTTTATTATGTTGATTTCGCCTACCTGTAAGCAATTGATATTTTTCTAATTGTTTCCATCTGACTTTGTATGGAATGTGTTTTCCAATTATGTTCATATAATTCTTGGCCTTCTTTTGGCAGGATTCCCAAATATTTTGTTGTCTGTACAGTTATTTTTTATAGTACCTTTTTATTTTTCAAAATACATGCAAAAATAGTTTTCCACATTCATCTTTGCAAAACCTTGTGTTCCAAATTTTTCTCCCTCCCTCTCTCTCAGTCCCCTTCCATATAGACTAAGTAATCTAATGCAAATTAGACATGTACAATTCTTCTAAACATGTTACCATATTTGCCATGCTACACAAGAAAAATCACTTGTTGCTGGGCTTTGTTGATAGTATACAGAAATATTATAGAGATATATAAAATATATAGAAATAGATTTATTTTATATTCTTAAACTTTGCTAAACTTATTTTTATTTTGTTATTTTAAGTAGTTTTTTAATTGATTGATTAGTATTCTGTAAGTATACTATCACATCAGCTGCAAAAATAACTTTTTCCCCTCATTGCCTATTTTAATTTCTTCAATTTCTTTTTCTTTTTTCAAAAATTTTTTAATTTTCAAAAGATATGCATGAATAATTTTTTCAACATTTACCCTTGCAAATCCTTGTGTTCCAATTTTCTCCCCTCTTCGTCACATCCCTCCCTCCCCTAGATAATGAGTAATCCAATACATATTAAACATGGTAAAAAAAAAACATTAAATTCAATATATAAATATATATAATTATTATGGTGCATAAGAAAAATCAAATCAAAAAGAAAAGAATGAGAGAGAAAATAAAAAGCAAACAACAAAAAGAGTGAAAATGTTATGTTGTGATCCACACTCAATTCTCACAGTCCTCTCTCTACATGTAGATGGCTCTCTTCATCACAAGATCATTGGAACTGGTTTTAATTGATCAGCATAGAATGTTATTGTTGCCATATGCAATGATCTCCTGGTTCTGCTCATTTCACTTAGCATCAGTTCATGTGTTGAGGGATGAAATACCCTAACAGTGATGGAGGTCTTCACACAAAGACGTGTAATCCAGGATGGTTAATCTGAGAGATCTAGAACACAAAAATGCATGATCTGGGTGATCTAGAAATAGATGTTCCAGGTGATCTAGAACACAAAACTGCATAATCTGGGTGATCTAGAAATAGCTAAACCAGGCAATCTGGAACACAAAAACACATGACCTGGGCAATTTAGAAAACAAAGATATGAATCCATGATAGTTAATATGGGTGATCTAGAACACAAATATGTGTAATCTGGGATGGCTAATCTGGGAGATCTAGAACACAAAGATGCATGATCTGGGTGATCTAAAAATAGATATTCTGGGTGATCTAGATCTCCAAGACATGTAATCTGGGTTATCTAGAACACCAAGATGCATGATTTCTGGAGACCTAGACCACAAAGGCATGTGACCTAGAATGCCAGGATGTTTTCTGCATGCCTAGAACACCAAAATGTGTGTTTGATGATCTAGAACACCAGGACATGTGGCCTTTTGAGACATAGAACACCAGGGCATGTGACTTAGAACACAGAATGCAATGGTTTCTGGAGATTTAGAACACCATGATGTGTTTTCTTTGATCTAGAATACCAAGATGCATGTTGTCTGGAGACCTGAACAGAAAAATGTCTCTTTTCTAGTGATCTAGAACTCAATACCATGTGATACTGAACAGAAAAATATGTTTTTTTTTTCTTGTGATCTAGAACACAACACCATGATCCAGAACAGAAAGAACACAACAGCATGTGATCTGGAACAGAAAGACACGTCTTTTCTTGTAATCTAGAACACAATATGTGATCCTGAACAAAAAGGCGCCAGTCTAGAAAAGACAGTGACATGTCTTTTGGGGCAATCTAGAGTGTTATGTTCTAGATAGCCTCAAAAGACATGTATTTCTGTTCCAGATCACCATTCTAGACCATCCTCTTCTAAATCACCCCAAAAGACATGCCTTTCTATTCTAGATCACCCCCAAAATACATATCTTTCTGTCTATATCACCCTGCTTTAGACCACTGTGTTATAGACTGCCATGTTCTAGATTGCCCAAAAGATATTTTTCTGTTCTAGACCACGGCACCCTAGACCACTGGGATCTAGAACAGACATGACTGTTGTGGGTAATCATATGAATTCTGAACAGACATGACTGTTGTGGGTAATAATATGAGTTCTATTAGTTTTGTTATTGATATCCAATTATGCTGAAGATTGAATTGATTGAATATAGATAAAATTTTATTTTTTTCTTTCTTTTTCTTTTATTCAAGTCTTTTTGTACAACATGACTAATATGGAAATGTTTCAAATAACTGCACATGTATAACCTATGTCTGATTACCAATCTCAGGGAGGGGAGAGACCAGAGAGAAAAAGAGGAAAGGAATTTGGGACTCAAACTTTAAATTAGAATGCTAAAAAATGGGGAAAATTTAAATAAAACATATTTCTGCCTTTATACATTTGATTGAGATTTTATGAGATTTTAAGATTTACCTGGCTGGTTTTTGTGTAGGTGCCAGGTATCCCTGGGGAAGAAAGATATATTCTTTTAGGTTCTCTATTGACTTTCTCCATTAGTCTTTCATATTTAAATTTTCTAAAATTCTATTCACTGTGATAGACTTGGCTCTTTTCAACAGTGAGGTTATTCAGGCCAATTCCAATAGATGTGATTTTTATGATGAAGAGCGCTCTCTGCATCCAGAGAGGACTGTAGGGACTGAATATGGGTCACAACATAGTATTTTCACCTTTTTTGTTGTTTTCTTTCTCATTTCCTTTTTGATTTTATTTTTCTTGTGCAATATGATAAGTGTAGAAATATGTTTAGAAAAACTGCATATGTTCAACCTATATTGGATTACTTGCTGTCTAGGGGAGAGGATAGATGGGGAGTGAAGGAGAAAAATGTGGAATACAAGGAGGCTTTACAGAGATGAATGTTGAAAACTGTCTTTGCATGTATTTTGAAAAATTAAAGGCTATTATTTTAAAAAAATAAAATTTTATTTACTTCACCTCAACTTATTTTATGGTTACATTTATCTAGTTCTGACAGGGGAAAGTTGAGTCACCTATTAGCATAGTTTTTCTTCTGTAACTCACTTTTAAGAATTTGGATGCTATACTACTTGGTATATATATGTTTAGTGTTGATATTACTTTACTGTCTATGGTACCTTTTAATAAGATGTATGTTCCTTCTCTTTTAGATTTTTGCTTTTGCTTTGTCTGGAACCATGATTGTTACTCCTGATTTTTTCTTTTTTAAAATTTTAGTAGCAGTCTAGTATATTCTGTCCTAGCCCTTTTCCTTTATTCCGTGTCTCTCTGCTTCATGTTGATGAGGTTAGTGGCAGTTAGAGAGTTGTGGAAATCCCCTTTTGGTCAGCACACAGGTTCAATGTGAAAGAATTAACAAACCCGAAGAGTTTTAGGTGGCAAAAATGGAAGTTTATTGTTGGATAGGAAGACAGCTTTTCTAAGAGACTGACTTCTTTAGTGGCAAAGATGGAGGCTGGCACTGAGAAGAGAAGGCCTTCTCAGTAGGCAGGGTCCTAGCAGCTATAACAAAGAGGCAGAGCAAACTGCTTTGGACCTTCTGCAAAGAATGAGTTCAGAAACTGCCCTTTAAAAAGGAATCTTGAGGCTTCACATTTCAGGTTGAAGAGAAAGTCAAAGTCCCCAGGCCTAGATGCTTATCAATATCCAGCCCAGATCTCCAATTGGAATTTAAAAGGATTTGGAATCCCCAAAAGATGAGTGGGATGCTTTTTGACTAAGATTTCTAATTGAATAATGATACTTAACTTGTCTGGGGAAATATATTTTCCCAGGAGGGCTTGAGACTCCAAGATCAAAAGGGAACACAATTTCAGAGTGATAATTTTAAAGGGAACGCAGTTTCACTTCCCCTTCAATGTGTTTCTCATAATGTAGCATTCTGGTTTTTTAATCTACCCTATCTGCTTCTGTTTTGTGAGTAGGTTCATTCCAAATTACATTCATGGTTATGATCCTGGGAGTTTTCATTTTGGGATATCTTTCAGGATGGGATCTGTGGACTCTCAATTTCTATTTTACCCTCTGATTCTAGGTTATGTTACATTTCAAGAGGTATCATGTTCAGGAATAAGGAGGCCCTGATGGTCCTGTTATCCTCTGCCTTAGACCTCATCTGAAGTAGGAGATTCAGTTCTGGGCACCACATTTTAGGAAAGCTAGTGATCACCTAGAAAGAATCTGTAGGGAAAATAGGATGGAGAATTCATGCTAAATACGATCAAAGGAAGGAACTGAGATTGACTGGCCTAGAATAGTCTTAGTGGGCATTTGAGAGTTGCCTTCAAGGGCTGTGAAGGACGAGCCTTCTTCTGCTGTCCCTAGAGGACATAACTAGGAGCAGTGGATTGAAAAGCCAAGAAGGAAAATAAAAATCCAATATAAGGGAAAACTTCCTAACAATTGGAACTAAGCCAAAATGGAAAGAAATCCACTTTCTTGGGAAATGAAGGCTTACAAAGAAATAAGTGTTAACCTGACACTATGTTAAGTCAAACAAGAAAGTGCTGAGCCTGGGGAATGAAAATAACTGCCAAATCTAACATAACATGTGGAGATTCAATTATCTTTTAGCATGGGAGAGGGGAAAATTGGAGTTTTCTCAGTAGAGGAACTGAGTCACTTAGAGAAGCAAAGTGGAGGAGGGACAAATAAAAGAGAAACAGCTACTCCAAAATCTACAAACAAGGAAGCTAGATCTTTAAAGGTATAAAGCAGGCTCAGATGCATCTGCCTGAGTGCCCAGTCACCTACAGAGAGATTAAGCAGAGTACTGTTTGAACTCAGAGTGAACAGGCAGTAATGTCTAACATGTCTAACACTGCTGGATTGATTCTTGGGCAACAGAAACTAGTCTTGAACAGCATGGGGAGATAGGAGTGGGAGGGGGGACATATGCAAATAAACAATAATTAAGGTGAGACCTTCAGAAGATGCATTTGAATGACAGAAGGAGGCGGATGAAATGCTGACAAGAAATCTGGGGGAGAGAAATGGATTAAGTAAAGAATCAAGGAGGGATCTCTGGCAGCTAGCCTGTCCTCCCCTTCCCCCATCTTTAGCTGGAGATCTTTAGACTAAGGGGTAGCAATATGGCCTTGGCCGTGCACTTCTCATAGGCTTGGGCTGAGCTTTAACTCGAATGAGGAAAGCTCAAAAAAGTACACACACAAGTCTAGGCAAATTACTACAGGACCTCGATCAATAACCAGCATGTATTAAGTGCCATCGATGAGCCAAGCATATGCTGGGATACAAATAAAGAGAATAAAATAATCCCTGCTCACTAACATAAGGGAGAAATAGCATGACCAGACCTCAAATCTTATTTTAAAGCAGCAGTTGTCAAAACCATCTGGTATTTATTTTAAAAATAGAGGAGAACCTTGGAACAGGCTAGACAAGAGAGAATCAGAAACAATGGAACCAAAAAACAATATCTGATAAACTGGAAAACAAATGCCTAGAAAATAATTTAATAAAAATTGCTAAGAAAACTGGAAAACAATTTGGAAGAAGACTTAATTCAATAACTTACGTCATATTCTACAACATACTCTAAATAGATGGATAAACTTGCATATTAATATTAAAGTTCATGCTATTTTTTTAAAAATTAGAGAAAAGAAACAAGTCACATACATTTTAAACTATGGGTAGGAGATGAATTCTTAACCAAAAAGGGATAGAAGCAATTATAGAAAAGAAAATAGATAATCTTGACTATATAAAACTGAAATACTTACCTATAAAATTAATGCAACCAGGACAAGAAGGGAAGCAGTAAGTGGGAAAATTCTTTGTATCAAATTTTTTCTAGTGAGATCTTGATATCCAAAATGCAACTTTGTATGAGTGCATGTATATGTGTTTGTGTATATATTTTTTTAATAATATATAATTGTTGAGGTGTAGACCACGTGTTGAGGTCTACATTTGGGGTACCTAAATGAAATTAGGGTTTAGTTAAGGTCTAGTGGCAGGTTTGGGGTACAGGGAGTCAAACAGAGTTCCCCTGCAACCCCCTTGGATTCGGCGCAAGGATATGGCGGTATATGAGGTCTAGTAGCGGCACGGAATTCCCAATAAAAGCATTTATTGGCCCAGAGAGCTAGATTAATAAAAGAGGTTTATTACTGAGTTTAGAAGTAGGAGATAGGTGAAGGTAGAGATAAGGAGGGCACTGGACAGAGGGTCCAATGGACAGAGTCCTCACATGGCGACCATGTTTGGAATCTCTGCAAAGAGGGGTTCCCAGTGTGGTCCTTTTAAGTTGGAGACTTAGCTCAAGGGGCTTTGGGGTGTAGCCCCAAAGTTGGCTCAGATCTGGGTGAGGCTGGGACAGGTCCGGACCTTCTATTGGAATTCAAAGGGACCAGGATTTGTGAGTCAAAGGGTAATTTACATTAGCTAGGGGGGTTGGGAATCAAAGATTGGAATCTTTCCCTCATCATAATCAAGTCATTCCCCAATAAATGGTCAAAAATAAACAGTGAGGCAATCAATTGCCCAGGGTCACCCAGTAGGTAAGTGTCAGGTGCCTGAAGTCAAATTTAAACTCAAGTCCTCCTGATTCCAGGAGCAGTGCCTTACTCACTGTACCACTTCACTGCTCTACAAGTAGTTCTTAATAGAATTATAAATTATTAATAATTACATGAATCTTCTTAATCACTAATAAAATGAATACAAATGAAAACTGAGGTTTTACCTTACATCCAACAAACGTGCAAAGATAACAAAAAGCAGGAATAGTCAACATCAGAGGGATTGTGGTAAGATAGATAATACTAGTGTACCATTGATAGAGCAGGCAATCAGTACAAAAATTTTTTTTGAAAATAATTTAGAAAATAATTTTTAAAAATTTAGAAATAAATTTAAATAATTTGTAAATAAAATTAGTTAAAATGTCCCTATCTTTTGACTCAGATATCACTACTAGGCTTCTACCTCAAGCAGTTCATTGATATAAAGCCACAATATATTTAGCAACACTTTTTGTGATAGCAAAGAATTGGAAACAATTGATTGGAAATGGCTATGTAAAATTAAAACACAAATATAATGGAATATTCCTGAACTGGTTAAAAAAAAAAAAAGGAGGAGGAGGAGAAGTAAATGTGATGAATACAGAGGAACATAGATCTCCATACATGAACTAGTTTAAAGTGAAGCAGAGGCCAAAAGACCAATGTACACAATTCCTACAACAGTGTAAATGCAAAGAAGCACCAGAAAATTAAAAAATGAATGTTGCAAAATCACCAAGAATAATTATGGCTCGAAAAATACTCCCATCCTGCCCATCTACAGAGGAGGGAGGTCCACGAATGAGATATATTACACAGATTTTCAATGTATTGATCATTTGTGCTGTTCTTTTTGGAATTAGCTTTTGCCTTAAAAATATTATACTCTTTGGGAGGAGGAAGAGGGATACAGAGGGAGACAGTGATGTGAAAACAAAAAACAAGACATTCTTGTAATAAATAATACCTACTCCAAGGAGTGCCTTTTAATGGGAGAAGGAAAAGCTAAGGAGTGTGAGAGACAACTATGACCCTTACCCAAATTTAAATCAAAAACTCTCAAGATAGAAAAGCAAAAAGAGATTTATTTCGATCTCCTGAAAAAGGGCAACTCCCAACAAGGTGTCATCAGTAAAGGAGTGCAAAGCACAAACTGCAAAACACAAGATTATAGATCCTAATTCAGAAGCCCCCCCAGCCCTCTTCTGGACTTTTCTCCCATTGGCTAAGGGAGTCCAAGCTTATATCCTAAAGTGGAAATCTACCCCTGAGAAAAAGAATACTAGCCAATAACACACTCTTTACCTTATTAGGTACTTAAATGCTTAAAAAAAAAGGGTGGGGGCAGGAAAAGGAAAAAAGGAAAAGGAGAGGAATGTAAATTTATCTAAGATCATCAAACACCTACAATTTTAGCTATAGCTTAACTTGTTATTGCAGAGTATCAAGTAATAGTTAGGACATAGATCCAGGCCATATTCTTATGAGAGGTCTTCACTCAGTTCTTCCCATTCAATCCCTCCTCTTATTTATTAACCTTTGAAGATCTCTCCCACCAATCTTGATACATTTCCTCAACCATCTTCTTCTTAGCCTCCAATCCCTCAGGGTCTAGTTTCTCTTTTTTCTTTACCTGAGTCCATCCTAGTCCTTTCAATACTCTAAGTATAACTGGACCTCCCCCAACAACCTAAAGGTTGTTCAATCTTTACCATCCTGACCTAGTACATGTCGGTACTACCATTGTGGTAAGCTATCTCACACAGGGGAGACAGAAGGGAGTAGTGTGACTCCACTTAAAGCTATCACAGGAACCAAAGAATCTGTTTCCACCAGCTGCCTCCAGACCAAGACCACCAAGAAGTACTAAATGGGGAGCATCAGGTCTAGAATGGGACATGGACCAATTTTCTGGTGTGCTTGGCAAATTTCTTCACTACCTGTCCATTATCATCAGTTTCCAGACAGCAAGTGGTTAGATTTAATTTCCCACAAATTACATTTTCTTCAACCAATGAATAGTCCAAATCCAACCTATGCTGGAGTACTGCTTTTCTAGTCTGAATGGCCTGGTCTGTTAACAAATCCAGTGTCTTTGTCATCTGATTAGTAATTGTTTCAACCATGGCCTGGAGTCTAATGAGCCAACTCAGCATACAAACTGAGGTTCTGTGCCCCAACTCCCATCTGGGCCCATTTATTAACCCAATTATTTGCATCCCCAGTAATTAGAATAGGTAACCCTGGACAAATAAAGATGACTATTACAAAAGTCAGCTAAAAGACGCAGACATATGGGAAACTAAGTCCAAAGGATCCCACTTCAAGCAGAAACCAAGATGTCCTCCCAACTCTTGTCTAGATACTAACTTCCACATGTAACAATTCAAGATCACTTTGCGCTGAGAAGCTTGTGGCATATCCCTGTCAGATGGTAGATTACTAGCTTGATGATCCATGAGACAATCATACCTGAATTCCAAATATTAGCTATAGTCCCAAAAGATTTTATCTCAGCTAGAAAGTCTCATTAATTAAAGCTTCAGGTGAATTTAGTTCTCAAGGATCACATATCCTAAATAAGTATTGACTATTCCTACTTACATTGATAACAAAAAGAGATTCATCCTAGAAAGTTCATAGATTATCTTCACATATTAGTAGATGGGTTTAAATCTAACATTACACAAATCGTTTTACTTTAAGATGCTCAATAACCAATTTATATCAAAACAGGTATTAACCAGGTTAAAAGGGACAAAGACATAGACCACTGTTCTCAAAATCTCCCTAAACAATGGGAACAGTTTAGGGGAAGCTAGGTGATGCAGTGGATAGAGCACCAGCCCTGAAGTCAGGAGGACCTGAGTTCAAATCTGGTCTCAGACACTTAACACTTCCTATTGTGTGATCTTGGGCAAGCCACTTAACCCCAATTGCCTCAGCAATAATAATAATAATAGGAACAGTTTTAAGATGACTCAATTCAACCAACTAAAACTCATATAGGATATAGAATATACTATTATCCTAAATTCTCATTAAAGAACCCTATTAAAATTAATTTCTTCATCCAAAAAAATGTTAATTCAATTTCCTCCAATCAAAGAGGAATCTCTATAATCTTTTCTGGAAATATAAAGAACAGGTACAACACAAATATTGTTAAAATTCTTCTAAGCACAATTAATTTCCCCTCCCACCAAAACACTCCTAATTGTCCTAGTACAAAGACAATTTTAAAGGTTATAAATTGAACTTGTCTGTTCTTTAGGTTCCTCTACAGGTCTTTTAATCCTGATGTTCTCGAGTCTCCAGAATGCAGTCTTGTTCATCTGTAATGTTTGATAAAGTCCTTCCCATTCTGCTGCTTCCAGGACTTAATAAGCACCCCTTCTTATGGAACTGCAAACTCCAAAGGTGTTACCTGGGCTAGCAGTCCCTGCTTCCTAAGGGCTGAAAGGGACAAGGATACTGGCAGTATATAACTCCTTAAAAACTCAGCTTTTGTTTCAAAAGAGGGCATATTTCCCTTTCTCTTCCCAAATAAACCAAACAGCATCTGATAAGGGAAGATCACTTCTGGACAGTTCTACTTTTTTTTAACAAAGCAAAGGGTAAACATTTGATCCAAGGAAATTTAGTCTCTAATATCTATTTAATAGTCATTTCTTAAGAATCTGATTCAATTATTGTTCTGTAAGAAATGACCAGCAGGATGAATACAGAGAAGCTTGGAGAGACTTACATGAACTGATGCTAAGTGAAATGAGCAGAACCAGGAGATCGTTATATACCTCAACAATGATACTGTGTGAGGATGTATTCTGATGGAAGTGGATTTCTTCGACAAAGAGAAGATCTAACAGTTTCAATTGATCAAGGATGGACAGAAGCAGCTACACCCAAAGAAAGAACACTGGGAAATGAATGTAAACTGTTTGCATTTTGTTTTTCTTCCCGGGTTATTTTTACCTTCTGAATCCAATTCTTCCTGTGCAACAAGAGAACTGTTTGGTTCTGCACACATATATTGTATTTAGGATATCCCGTGACATATTTAACATGTATAGGACTGCTTGCCATCTGGGAGAGTGGTAAAGGGAGGGAGGGGAAAAGTTGGAACAGAAGTGAGTGCAAGGGGATAATGTTGTAAAAAAAAAAATTACCCAGGCATGGGTTCTGTCAATAAAAAGTTATAATAAAAAAATATATTAAGGCAAAAAAAAAAAAACTGATTCATTCTTTCCGTTTCCCCCATGAGGACAGATGCTCCAGTGTATGGAATTATTGCTTAATTTGCAATCCCTTCCTGTTGGAATATACAGGAGAGCTGCTGGAATACACGGGAGCCACCTGACAGCTGCTGCTGGAGATCCAATCCAGAATGGATCTCCTCGCGTGAGAGGATGATACAAGGAGCCTGAGAAGCAGTTTCATTGTCTGACCTCTTCCCTGAGAGGCCATTGTGTGGTCTGACCTCTCTCCTCTTCCCTCTGCCTCCAATTTATCTCATTCCCACTCTGCAACACCTGTGTCAGTAAGTCTGTCCTGCAACTCCTTCAGATGCTGTGATCCACAGCTGTGGAGGCTCTTGGAGAACTAACCTGTCCCTTAACACCTCCCCATTATTTCTTTCAAAACCTTAGAAGTAAAGTATGCTTCATTATCAAAATCAATAGTCTCTACCAATCCATATGGAGGTACAATTTGTTCCAATGTTAATCCACTAATTCCTCTTAAGACAGCAGAGTTCAGGGGAAAACTTCCACCCATCCTATCAAATGATCTACTATAACCAGTAAATATCTGTTTTCCCACTAGTGTCATTTCAATAAAACCTAATTTGAATATTCTAGAGCCAGGTTCCCTCCCTCCAGAGAAACACCTCAATACCTTCTTATTTATCTTTAGACATTCAGATACAACTTGTTCTGCAATTACACATATCCCCTCTATTTGCCAAATTTCTTGCTTTTATTTCTTTGTTAAAGGAAAAAAGCAAGATAAACCTTAAGATTTAGAAGATAGGTAATATCTAAATAACTTTCGACCAAATTTCACAAAATTTATACCATATATCCAGCAGAGCTGACAATGTTAAAACACAAATCATACTGAAGCAGGTTGTGGCCCCTTTAAGAAACTCTATTTCCTATTGCTCTGTGATCCCTTTCAGATTCTCAGCCCCTCCTGGCTGAGGCATATCCTCCCCAGACAAGTTGTCTTTCCAGGATATGGGCCTTTAATTCAATTACAAATCTTGGTCAAAAAGCATCTCTTTGAATTCTAATAGGTCCGTGCTGTCCCAGCCCCCACTGAGTCTGAGCCAACTTGGGCTGTCCCAGCCCCCCCTAGGTCTGACTTGCTTGGGCTGCCCCCAACCCACACCAAGATACTCAATATAACAGCTTCCATCAGTGAAAGTCTTTTGCAGATGGACCTTGGTAGCTCCCTTGCTGCTAGGACCTTCTTTCCGCTGAGAACTGCATTCTCAGTGCAAAACTCCATTTTCCATAGATCTGCCACTATAGAAGTCAGTTTCTGGGTAAACTGATTTCTATCCAACAATAAACTTTCATTTTGCAACTAATATTTCAGGAATGAGTGAATTCTTTCACTCCTAAAACCTGCGGCCGATTTAAAGGGGGATTCTCAATAACTCCCTTATAGCCACTAACTGTGATGACCGCGTATTTTAAAATCAGCCAGAGTCAGGAATTCAGGTTAAGGGAAAATCTGTAATGGGCTGAGGTTTGAGTTGATGCACTCAGGGCCCAAGTACGTGAGGCTAAATAGTAATTGGGCTATACTCTATTAATATACATGATTGGATAAAGAATGGTCCCTGCCCACTCTCTCTGCAAGTCCTGATGTGTTGCAGAGGAAATGACGATTTTGGTGGGTGGAGGCAGAGAGAGAGACAGGAAGAGAAGCTGGGAGAGATTGGGCCTGGGTTCGAGACTCTGAGCTGCTGGTTGTGTGGCTGCTGGTCGAGCTAGCTTCTTGACTCAGCTGCACACATTGCTATCGCCGATTCTCTTCCACCTCCGATCCTTCTTCACTGAGAATAAAGACTGACGATTTTCCCCTAACCTGAATTCCTGACTCCTGCTGATTTAAAAATACACAATCTTCACAAAAATCTTCAATCTTTATTCTCAGTAGAGGTGAAGAAGGATCCAAGGTAAAGGGGGATCAGAGGTAAAGGAGGATTAGCAATGTCAGCAGCTGCATCAAGAAGCCAGCCAGCCCTCTTTTCCCATCTCTCTTCCTGCCCCTCTGCCTCTACCCACCAAAATCATCATTTGGTATACAACACATCAAGACTTGCACAAAGAGTGGGCGGGGGCCATTCTTTCTCCAAGCATATATATTAATAGAGTATGGTCCAATTACTATTTAGCCTCACATGCTTGGGACCTCAGTGCATCAACTCGAGCATCAGCCCATTATAATTAGCCTCTAGACCAGGGGTCCTCAAACTTTTTAAATAGGGGGCCAGTTCACTGTCCCTCAGACAGTGAGGGCCAGACTATAATAAAAACAAAAACTGTTTTGTGGGCCTTTAAATAAACTTCATAGCCCTAGGTGAGGGGGATAATCGTCCTCAGCTACTGCATCTGGCCCTCGGGCCATAGTTTAAGGACCCCTGCATCTAGACCACCAGGAATCTAAACCACTCAAATAGCATCAATACAATTTTTACAAATTGCTCAATATAAATATATTTCATCTACTTAGGAGATGCAAACATATGACCTCTTTAGATAAGTTTTTTAAACTTAAAATCAAATCAAATAGATTTAAACTTCTAGTATCAATACTTCAGTATTAATACACAAATAATTCTAAAACCTTATACTAGAATAAACAAGTTTACAATTTTACCACGTACTGGTTAATAGTAATTATCTCATCAAAAATGATGGGGCACCAGCCCCAGAAAACTCCAAGTGAGCCAGGGACAAAAGCCTTGCCAGGACAGATTCCACAAGCCTCTCTAAGGAAGAGAAGCATGGAAAATTTCAGAGAGTATGGGGTTTATTTTGTTTTGTTTTGCAAGGTTTTTTTTTTTTTTGTTTTTTTTTTTTGGTAAGCCTCAGGTTCAGATGCTCAAAAGGCTGTTAGTCATGTAAATTAGTCTACTTAAAATTACAATAAACTCAAGTTAGGTGATTCAGTGCCAAGCAACTTAATTGGTCTCAAAAACCCAGAATCTGCTAAAATGTTTTAGCAGTTCTATAAACGTAATTATTCCTGCAGACCCAAATCGACCAGTTCTACATCTACAGAAATGTCAGGGTTTTTTTCCCCCATTTTAATGTGGCAGTTAAAAACATTCCCTATCTCAGAACTAGTCCTCTTTCTCTCTAGCAAAAAAGCTATTTGCATAAGTCCCATTATGTAGGAACCAAGTCCCAAATGACCAGATCTTTCCCTTTGTAATTCAGCTGAGAGAAACAAAGAAGACAAAAACTCAGGCTATCTTTCTCTCACACACACATATACACACAAATTGCTTTTAAAGCCTTCTCTTGATCTTTTAATATTTGCTTAAGTTCCCTCCAAAGAGGGCCCTGAAGATAGGAAATAGACAGTAATTCTAAATCAATCAAGCTCCAGGTCTCTGCCCCTCTTCGGGATGCAGATGAGGATGGTAGTTCTGGAGCTGCAACCATAGGAGCTGGTTGGCCTGGGGGAGAGGGGAGGGGGAGGGCAATACAAGCTGTCCCAAAGTCAGCAACCATAAGTCATTCTTCCTCAAGTCATTGAATAGTCATTCTCCATCAGTATTAAAAGTTCCTTTGAATTTAGTGACCCAACCCTTTGAGGGTCACCTGCTTTCCCTGTAAATTTTGGTACTTCATCCCAATTCTTCTAAAGAACTATCTTCCCAGACACTAGATTTTTAAAGCCAGGTACCTTAGATTGTTCCTTTCCCATGATTCACAGTATCTTGTCCTCTTTGATGGAGGACTCACCTGACCTTACCAAAGGGAAATGGGAGCACCCTTACAGACTTACCTGCTTAAAGTTCCCCAACTCCAGTCACCCAGGTGGTTCACCAGTTACTGTCAAAGGCAAAGTATTCTTAGAGACTCAAACCGCTTAAGAGCTTCCTTCCCCCCTCATCAGTTTCTTACCTACCTGGGTTGTGCATGACATACCTGACCGATTCCAAACTTTTCTCTGCTGGCTTATCTCCTGAGCCAAATTAATCTTCTATCTTCACTAGCCCACTTCTGTTTTTGCTGTCTCCAAGTATCTCCAGGAATTTACCCAATTAGAGCGGGAGTTCCTAAGTCCAGTCCAAATGATGAGGTGCAAATGATGGGGTTTAGTGTTAGTTGTGATGAGTGTGAGAATTGGGGTGGGAAATTCCCTCTGGTTGGAGCTGTAGGTCTTATGCTAAAGAATTCACAAACCCGAAATCTGTGTGGCAAAAAAGGATTTATTGGCACTGAGAAGCCAGCTTGCTAGGAAGACAGACTTCACCAGTGGGCAAAAGTCCTGGCAGGGAGGGCAGCTTACTAAGAAAACAGCTTCCTCGGCAAGCATAATCCTGTTTAGGACTTAGGTCAAACTGTCTGCAAAGGACAGTTTGACCAACCCCTGATCATATGGGTAAATCTTGGCCTGGGGGCTGGGGAGCAGTTTGAGCTATCAGGCCAAGATCTCCAACTGAATAAAATCACTTAACTAGGAGTTTGAACTACTGGGAGTGATTCTGGACTAATCTTCAACTCATTAAGAGGTGCTACGATATCCCTGGCCAATATCTCCAACTGAATGAGACCACTTAACTTGATTTCCTGAGTGTGGGCCTCTCCCAGAGGAGAGTTTGAGACCCAGGAACTTCCCCCCAAAAGGGGAAGTTTCAGGGTTCACCCCCCATCATTTCCCCTGCAAAAGATCTCAATTGATATCACAAGGACCACCAGAGAATTTTCTGGAGAATGCCAGGACAATAATTCCGTTTAAGAGATGCCTCATGATCCTAGACTGAGCCCCCAAAACTGTGTGGGATAGCTCTGACCACTACCCAAAATAAAATCAGAGACTCTCAAGATAAAAAGCAAAAACGGATTATGATCCCCCGAAAAAAGGCAACTCCCAACAGACAAGGTGTATCAGTAAAGGAGTGCAAAGCACAAACTGCAAAACACAAGATTATATAGCCCCTAATCCCCACCCCCTTCTGACCTTTTCTCCCATTGGCTAGGGGGATTCAGGCTTAAATTCAAAAGTGGAAATCCACCCCAGAGACAAAGAGTACTAGTCAATAACACTCTTGTCCAACGTAAGCAGGTGACAATCTTATGACCACTCAGCCAGAGGAGATGCCCCATGCTTCACCCAACCTGAGATCCCACCGCTAACATACCATTTCTAGCACATGCATCATTTTTAACCTTCAAAGAAGTCTATCAATCAATTGGATTTTGTATTTTGTGTGGCTCCTCTACAGTGTGTTCAAGTATCAAATCATATAAAAATAAGGCCTTTGAGGAAAGGGAGTCTCAAATCATAAAGATCTGAGGTTTACTTCATTAAAGGGGATCGTGGACAGTTTAATAAGGTGCCATTGTCTAAGAGCTCTGTTTCAGTGATTTTTCTTTCAGACTGGACAATTTAAAAACTATATTTTACTTTAGGTAGATACAAATATATACATATACACACACACTTGTACATATATGCGCATATAAGTATTTTGTTTAATCATTTTTCAGTCATGTTCTTGACAAAGATACTAGAGGAGTTTACCCTTTTCCAGTTCATTTTACAGATGAGCAAAATGAGGCAAACAGGATAAAGCAACTTGCCAGGCCAGGTCACACCACTAGATCGTGTCTGAGGCCAGAGGATTTCCCTTTGAATTATTTTAGAAAGGTTCTTAAGATCACTTGTTAAAATGAAGCACCAGGTCTTTTGTTATATATTCTTTGCTTCTATCTTCACTAGACATGAAGGGAACGAGCATTCGGTCATGTATTAAAAAGGCTTTACCCCTCTAATCCCTGGTAGGCAGAGGCTTACTATCTTCCATACAGGTAGATGAGCTATGGAGATGTTCCATCCAGCAGCGATAACAGGATGCCCTCAGGAGACGCCATAGGAAGCAGAGATAACAGGCCCTCAAGAGACACCAGGGATGAGGCTTCAGAGCTGCTTTCATGTTGCCCTCTGCCACTCTCTGCTGGACCGCATGTTATCTCAGTTAGGCATGGGGTCACCTCAGGTGGGAATTAGTCCCCATGGGGTACATCGACTAGTCTAATCATTACCAAATGGTTCTTGGTCACCACCTGCTGCTCTTTCCTGCCACCTTCTGGGCTCTAGTAGCCAGGAGGCCTCTCCTTTGCAAGGAGGCATCAGTACAAATACATGGATGCAACTTCAGGAAATCAATTTCATCTCCCCTGGAGCATCCTATTATCAAGAAAGGAGCTGAAGATAAAACATACCATGAAGAATACATGGTATCCTCCATAAGTGACCATGAGTTACATCTATATGAGATGGCAGACCAAAAAAAAGTGAATTATATTGGGCTGGACAAAAAAAAAAAAAAAAACATAATGTTCAGAACCAAGACAGACAGTTCCATTGATTAGACACCTATATCCTTATTATCTGGTAAATTTAACCCCTTGGGAGTCAGAAAGGAGCACACACATATGAGAGAGTTCTCTGCACTGGAAGTTTCCTATGGAGGCTGGATGAGGGGATCACTCTTAGTAGCAAGTGCAAGGAGGATTCAATGACCTGAGGTTCCTTCGATATCAGAAATTCAATTACTTGCTCTAATTACAGTTTCCAGTCAACTCAGTTTTACAGAGAATAAAAAAGGTTTCCTGGCAAATACATGGTCACTCACAAAAGGATGACAATGTACAATGTGGCTATCTACTTAGCAACTATCCATCACACTGGGAAAACGGTGTTAACCCAAGTTAATGACCACTGGGATTCATGGATCTAATGCTAGAAGTAAACTCGGAGACATTTTGGATCAATTAATCTGCAAATATGTACTAAATGCCTACTATGTATCACATACCCCCTCCCCAGCTGATGCTCTAGATTGTTATTCAGTCATGTCCAACTCCATTTGGGTTTCGATTTTGTGTTTTTTGGCAAAAATAATGGAGCAGTTTATTATTTGTCTTCAATTCATTTTACAGATGAGGAAACTGAGGCAAACAGTGTTAAGGGACTGGTCAGGGTCACACAGCTAGTAAATGTCTGAGACCAGGTTTGAACTCAGCTTCCTGAATCCAGGCTTAGCACCCCAGCCTTGCATCACCTCGCTAGCCCTTCTTCAAGACTGGGACACAATATGCTCACAGTGGAAAGAAGACACAGTGATTGGAGAGTAACCCCGGAGGCTGTTCCTGGTGGCTTTCCATCTTCTCCTCACCCTTCCCGCCACATAGTGATTGTTTAATAAGTACATCTAACTTCAGATTCAAAGAGGATCAGAGTCAGTTGGTCAAAAACTATGGTTTGAGGATGAGTTCCAGGACTTGCCTTCCGGGAGGCCAGTTTTCCTCCCCGAGTTGTGCCGGGAGGAAGCTTCAGGGACATCTTCCCGGCTCCTTGTGTATGTACCCAGAGCTAAGTACTTTCAAAGACACAAGAAGTGCAGTCATAAGCAGAAGCGTTAAACTGCGGCTGCGATCCCACGCGGGGTCTCCTGACTGAAGGGGAGGGTCCCAGAATTATGTACCGGCAAATGTTTGATTTCACGCCTGGATACCCTTCTCGACACATCTCTCAGCATGGGGTCCAGAGTGACCGCTAAGGCCCATCAAGGCAGCTGTCCATCAAGGGCAGGAGCTGACAGTGAGGCCGCCAGGGGCACCAGACACAGGCCCCCCGTTCCCTCCCATAGTGACCCAGGCACGCGCACAGCGCGCGTCAGGGCGAGGCTTCACAAAGGGGAGGGGCAACACACCGAGGGGCCCCGCAGCTACAACTTCTTTCCCCAAGACTGACCGCAGCTCTCCACTTCTGCCCCCTGGGGGTTGATCCCTCCTTCGCCCTCCCCCCTTTCCTCCCCCCCCAACCCAGGACTCCAGCCAGACACCCCCCACTCCCATTCCCTTCTCCCCCCACTAAAGGTCCCCAGAGTCTCCCCTAGCCCCACCCCTAAGTCCCGCGCTCCCTCCCGCCCGCCCCTTCCTCTCGCTCCGGGGGCAAAGGTCCCCGCCCTCGCCCCGCCCCTCCTCCTCCTCCTCCAGCCCCAGGCCCCCAGTTTGAACCTCCGAGGGTCCCCCTTCCCTTTCCTTACTTAGGCTCCCGCCTCTGCCCCGCCCATCCCCGCCCCTTCCCGGCTTTAAGCCCGCCCCCTCGTCCTAAGCGAGCCCGCCCCTTCGGCCCCGCCCCCCCCTTTAGAGGTCTCCAGCCCCTCCAACGGTCCTCTGGGCTCTCAGCGCCTCCCCAGAACGGTCGCGCGTACTTCCCCTCCCCCGCCCTCCCGCGCCCCCTCCTACCCGCTCCCCGACCCCAGAGCCCCCATCCCCGCCCCGTCAGGTCTCCGCTGGGGTCCCCCGCCCCCCTCCTCCCTGCTCCCGCCCCCTGCCCCTCTCCCTTTTGGACCGGCACTACCCCCGCCTATCCCGCTCCGCCTCACGATCCGCCGCGTCCTGGCCCCGCCCCCAGCCAGCCAGCCACCGCAGGGACCCGCCGCCGCGGTTCCTCCCCCCGCTCTGGCCCCGCCCCCTGCCCCTCCCGGCCCTCGCTGATCCCCTCGCCCTCTCTCGCCCTCTGCCGGCGACCGCCCTCAAAAGGAAGGCTGGGGCCCGCAGGGTCGCCCTGAGGAGGAGGCGGGACATCCGTGCTCCTTTCCGGAAGTGACGCGGGAGTGTCAACATGCAAGATGGCGGCGCATCACAGGCAGAACACGGCGGGGCGGCGGAAAGTGCAGGTGAGGGGTGCCGGGGGCGGAGCGCGGGGCCCTCCAGGGGCTGCCCCCCAGCCAGGGTGCCTCCCGAGGCCCGCGGGCCGCGCCCCGACGCCGAGGCCGCCGCGAGGGAGGGAGGGTGGGGAGAGGCGGGAGCGGAATCAGGCCGGCCTGGGCCCAGCGGCCCTGGCGCGCCCGCCGGGGGTCCGGAAGACCCGGGGGGGCCGAGGTTCGGGCCGCGAGTTCGGGTCTCTCTCCTATCAACCCGTTGGGCCGCAGGCCCGGGCCGGGGCCCATAAACTCAAACCCGGAGAGGTTCCAGGCTGCCGGAGGCGGGGGGAGGGGGCGGAGGTCTGACCCCACCCCCGGAGCCGTCAGTTCGCCCGTTTGTCTGCCCCCTGCGAATGACCCCGCCCCGGGCGTAACTGTCACCCCTCAGAAGCCCAGGGAACGGGGGAGCCCTCCCCTCAGCCCCGACCCCTCCCCCCGGCCGTGGACCCCTTCCTTCCCCCACCCCCCCACGTGGCCGAATCCTGACCCGTTAGTGCCCTCTGGGACCCGGAGGGGGGGGGGGCCTGGCCGGGATCCGCTGCCCAGCCGTGCGCCCCTCCCCCCAGGGATGGGGGTCCCTCGGCGCCGAGCTCCGCTTCGCTTCTGTGCGTGCGCGTGCGGTCCCTCCGCCCTCCTCTGGGAACTCGGGTCATCCTTGCGCCTCCTGCGGACGGCTGAGGAGGCTGGGAAGCGTTGAGCTCATCCGAGCCCGTTTTGAGCCTCTCGGCCTCGGGTCCGGTCCGGTGTGCTCTCCGACCCTGGCTGCGGAGTCTCCGGGGGGCTGGACCCTGTGCTTGGGAGGACTTGGAGCCCCTCCTGGGGCCGGAGCCCGGGGCCGGGACCCTTTGGTACGCAGCCCGCAGGGCGGTTTTCCCACCTGTGACCTCGGGGCAGCTCCCGCCAACAGGTGGGAAGCGGAGGGGGTGTTCCTTTCTTTGTGAGATTCTCTTCTCCCTGAAATCGTTCCAACTTGAGTCTTGCTAAGTCGGTGAAAGGTGGAAAGGTTTTCTGACGTTACCTGACGCATCCCCGGAGGCTTTGCTGGCGCGGTTCTCCTCCCACCCCTGCTCTGCCTTATTAATGCCGACTGCCTTCGCGATCCCTCGGGAACGGGCAGGGAACGGAAGGCACCCTTAGCCCAGCCGGCCCCCTTGCTCCTTGGCGGAGTTCTTCCTTCCTGAGGCTAGTTACACCCGAGTTCCTCCCTCTCGGGCTCGAGGGTCGGCTCCTCGGGGAGGTTAGGCGTGATCCCCCTCCCCCCCCCACGTATGTATGTAGCCATCGGAAGTGTTCTAATGGACAAAGAGCCCCGATTCAGACAGAAACTCTCTGAAATGGCAAAACAAGTGAACAGATGTTCCTCGCGCCTGCTGAGCATCAGTTCTAAGCAGCAACTTGGGTTTTGAATGTGTTACATCTTGGCACGTTTGAAGTAGGATAGATCCCTTTCTCACAGCAGAAATAGTGCCTCACCCTAACATATCACCCGGCAGATCCAGGGTTCTCAGAAAATCGGGGGGAAAAAGTTTCAAGTAATCCCCGAGAGAAGCTCAGATCAGGGCTTATTTAACAATTAGAAGTAAGAAAAGTCTTTAAAGATAGGATTTATCTAAGTTTATCTTTAGGCAAAGGCACACTTATAATGGAGGACAGTTTTTCTCCTAGTTATTATATTAAACTTTTCTGACAACTCTTTAATTCTAAATATGTCCGCACATATGCCTGCTTTTGGAACCCAATAGAATTTTGCTAAAAATCTAAATATGTGCTAGCTTTGTTTAGTGTGATTAATACGGATGCTATTTTAGGTTGAAAGTATGTTGATAGCAGCTACTATTGGTGCTTCACAAAAAAATCATTTCAACAAACTTTTAACATATGAAGATTATCATCATTATTCTTGACTATTGCGTTATTTTTTACCTCAAAAGTATCCACTAACAAAACTTTAATGTTTTTAACATAAACAGGCATTTTGGTGGCTGTGGTAGGAAGGCAGTGTGTGTCACATGGGATGTAGGGATGGAAAAATATTTGTTATTTTTCATTGAGAATTTTTCAAATTTTTTTGATGCTTGTACTAAGAAAGTTCCATTTGGACACTGGTTAATTTGGTAGCAGGCTTGGGTTTTTGTTGTTGTTGTTGTTGTTTTAATATTCTATTGTCAAATTTGGTCATTTGTTGATTCTACGGGTCTTAGAAGTGCCACAGCTGCTTGCTTTAAAAACTTTGATTTCTAACTGATAGAAATCATGCAGGAATATTTCAGGCACACTCAGTAACAAGCTTTGGTTTCTGAAGTTCACTTGAGACAACACCTTCTCTTACCAGGTGATTTTTGTCTCAGGAGTGAATTGATCTTCACTGAAAAATGACTGAACAAAGTATTAGGCACCAATTGTGTAGCAGGTCTTGGAGATACAAAGACAAAAAAGTAACATTCCTTGTCCTCAGTGACTTAGGAATAAGTCTGTGCAGATATATGCAAATTATTGGGGGGAGAAGAGTGTGGTGTCAGACTTAAATAGTAGAAACCCCTCCCACTGACCAATATACATAAGAATATAGGTTGCAGATTGACTTCATTTTAAAATGTCAATGTTTTATTGCATTTTAATTTGTTTTGCTCAACATTTCCCAATTACATTTGATCCCCATGCAGGTGTGTGAATAGACCACAGGTATCCTGCAGCTTTGGGCCCACTGTTTGACATCTGATGTAGAAAGTAGATCCGAAGCTAGGGTTTGAAGGAAATTAGGGATGCCAGACACATGAGGAGGGAGTGCCTTTCAAGGACAGGGAGCAGATGGCAACGAGACAGGAAGGTTCTACATATAGATGGCCATGGAACTTGGGAAAGAGAAAAGTCTTGGCATCCAGCCAAGAGAGAGGATTGTCAATCATTCAGGGTGGACTAGAGCCAGGAAGAGGTATGACCTATGACCATGTTTCAGAAAATGTGCTGACTTAGATTGGTAGAAGAAATTTCCCATCTTAGAGTTCCCTTTACCATTGAAATCATCTGGGTCCATGAGAAGGTAGTAAATCCCATTGATTGTATTGGTCCTTTATTAGCCAGACCTACAGTTGAATGAATTAATTGAACAAATGAATGAGAATTTATTATATACTAGGTGCTGAGTTCTAGGAGTACATGTAGAAAAAACAAAAACAGTCCCTCACTTCAAGAATTTACATTCTAACTACAAGTCTACACATAAGGGAGTTAATAGCCAGGGACACTTGACTCTAGAAAGTTGCAGGAAAGAGGTATAAGGTCATAGAGCAATAAAGTGACATATCCCACCCAAAAATAATGATAGAATTGATTTGTTCGTGTTTCTAGAACTATTGGAGAGAGTAAAGGAGAAAGTTTTGAAGTTTGGAAAACACTTAACATTTGGCAGGCAGCAGGTCACATTAAAACCTGTAGTTTTCTCAATAAGAATGCAAACCCTTAAGAGACCACTTAGTGTATTGGTCCCCATATAGGCCACACCTCTAAAATGATCCTTCTTTTAAAGGGAAAACCTAGATTGAATTATGTATCTTGGGAAAAATAACAGATTAGCCGCCTCACCCGGGTTTCACAAGCTAGATTTGGGGTAGGGGGGAGAAGAGTGTAGCCTATAGTTGTAGCAATAGAGTATTTCTTGGGTAATCATAAGCAAATGATTTCCTTTTCTCTGGGTCCCACTTTGCTTTTCTTCAAAATTCTGTGATCTCAAAATCCTATCGCTGTCTTTGACCTCATACAATCCTCCCTAAATATTTGTTGTCACTTGCTCCTGTCCTGTGTCATCTGCTTGCTCTTCCTTCAAAGGAGTAACTGCTCTTGAGAATGTTTGGATAAGTAACAAGTTTACAAATAGCCTTCATTTGTAGCTTGTATCTGAAACAACAGAACAAAGATAATGTAATGATAATAACTAAGTTGTAAAATAGGCTTTTTTTGAATTACGAAGAATTTTGTCATTCAGGCATCTCTTTTTTTGTTTGCAATTTTTTCATAGAATAAACCTTTACAATTTAACATTGGCTCTTGAGAAGCCTTCTAAACTAACTTCCTATCCAAGGCAAGAATCCATTTACAATGTCACTAAAAATGTGTACTGCACTTTAAAGTTTCTTCACCACAACCCTTGGCGTGTAGCTCATATATATTTTCATGATGAAGGAAATAGAGGTGAGATAATGGGACTTGTTCAAGGTCATGCAGCCAGAATTTGAACTTAGACCTGCACACCCAGTGTCGTCTGCCATCCCCCCTCGGGATTCCTATTAGATCCCAGAATCTCAAAACCTCAGAGCTAGCAGGGACTCCAGGAGTTCTCTGGTCCAATCTGGGCCTGAACTAGACTTCCCTTTCTTAATACCTCTGACAGATAGATGGCCATATAACCTGTGCCTTAGGATTGCCATGGAGATTTGCACCTGGTGTGGAAAAAATTGTTACATTTTTAATTTAACTTTTTACAATGAAATCCTGAAATCCTTCCTGCCAACCACTCCTGACCTAATCGAGATGGTTAGGCATAAAACTGAAAAAAAAGAATTCTTTAATTGGAGCCAACAGCCAGGCTTCCTCCCACCCGGGCAGCAGCTGTAGCTCCAATGAAGGGGTTTTTACTTTGCAATTGGAATGAGGGTTCCACCTAGGACCAGAGCAGCTTAGATAGGAGAGAGAATCACAGAGTTTAGCATGCTAGTCTACTTGAACACGTCTAATGACTGGGAGTTCACTACTTTGTGAAATAATCTAATCTGTTATTGGATGAATTCTGATAGTCAGGAAACTCTTCTATTGAGTTGAAATCTGTTTCCCGTTAACTTTCAGACATTGATCCAGCTGTATGTGATGAGACTTAGACTTTTTCAGAAGTCATCAATATTTGAGCTTACTAAGCTAAAGTAGCAGTAAAAACTTTTGAAAGACTCCAGATATCAGGGACTAAGTTGAGAACTAGATTATATGTTTACCTTTGCTTAAGTGTCAGAATTCTAAGTTACATCTTACTCTAAAATCATTTGGGGCTAGTATTGAGTAACTTTTTCCCATGTTTTGTTTTGTGTAAAGCACAAAGTTTTGTGGTCTAGCTTCTAAAATAGAGTAGGAGCTGAATCAGTTATACCAAGTCCTTCCTACTAAGAAAAAGATTGTGGGCAGTGAGAAGAGAAGATAAATATGAAATAGTTATGCCTCCTGACCAGTGATAGTCAGTAAAATATATTCCAGAACAAGAGCATTTGGAGGATATTCCCTTGGAGTTTCTTATAATGGAATTCAACTTGAATCACCACTGCAATCAATACAGGAAACTTTGAACTTGGACCAGTAGTGCCTTAGAAATGAGACCGCAGTAGTGCAATTAATGGTCTTCTGTTCTTCAAAGGCTATAAATGTGCCAAAAGGAGGAAGGAATTTGCTGTGCTACATTTGGCTGAGAAGCAAAGGCGTGGTTGTGATGGGGAATGGGGTGGGACTGTGAACTTCATTCAGCTTTCTCTACTAGAGAAAGAGTTTAGGTATAGAGGTCTTGCTGATAAGTTTATCCTTCAGAAGGTAGAGGAGAAGATAAGCAGGAATATTGTTATTTTGGATCTGTTTCTGACCAAAAAAGAAGCAACTACTTAGTAAAATGATAAATATTATGTATCTTTTCTTGATGGACATACATGAATATAATTTCTAATACTGTTATATATAATTTCTTGAACTAGTTTTTTATCATTATATATTTTGATTCCTCACTGATGTTCTGCTAGATACATGACAATGTTTTATTTTATTTTCCTTTTCTGTTTTTTCTATTTTTTAAATAAAATTTAAAAAAATTTTTTTAAAAATACACCTGCTACCCACAGCTGTGAAAGGCATTTGATCTCTTCTGCCTTTTTTCCCCCCTCTAGTGGTAGGAGCTCTACTTTTGGGGGCATATAACCATTTAGAATGTGGGGTATGGATTAAGATGTTGGTAGAAACCTAATTCCTTCCCAGTACTTTCAAGTTTTCCCAGTAATTCTTAGGAAGTTCTTACATAAAGGATCTATGTTTTGGGTTTTAGCAGATGCTGGGCTATTGTGTTCTTTGATATTTGTGTTCGCTTTTTTAGTCTGTATCATTGATCCACTTTATTTTTAACCAATACCATATATTTTTGATGATCTTTTATAGTATAGTTTGATGTCTACAAGTGTTTGTAGTCCCTCTAAATTTCTACTTTTTCTGTAGAAATTCCCTTGATATTCTAAATCTTTTGTTTCTCCAAAGGAATTTTACAGTTTTTTTAAATCATGTTCTATAATTAATCCCTTTGATAATTTATTTAATCTTACGTTAAAACTTTTTCCAAGGGAGAGGGGAAGGTTTAATATATAATATAATAATATAATTTTCATTTTTTATATTAGCACAATCCAACTGAGTACTGATTATTCCTCTAAGTTGTTCTTTAACTCTTTAAACAGTACTTTCTAATTGAATATATACAATTGGTTTTGTCCTTGGATAGATTGATCTCTAAATATTTTATGCATTTTATAGTGTTTTTAAATAATTCCTTTTTTGAATTCTGCATCCTGGAATTTGTTATTATAATGTAGAATGCTTTGATTTTATGAATTCATTTTGTAGCCTGCAACTTATTTTAATTAGTATCTTTATCTGATTATCCTAGAATTCAGCAAATAAAAGCTAGTTTTAACTTCTTGCTTTCCTTTACCTTTATTTTTTTTTTGTCTTATTGCAAGGATAGAATGTCTAGAACGATATAGTTTTGATATTTATTATTTGATATAAAATAATAGCAGGGAGAGAATGGTCATCTTTACTTGACTCTCCTGGTCTGGAAAAGAAAAAGGGAATTTAGCATAAAGAGTGATTGGGAGGAAGTCAGAACTAAATTATGATTAAGCCATCACAAATGATTCTGATGAAGAAATGGAGAAAGGCATAATGATATAGTCACTATAATAGGTGTTTTTGCTTAATTTTCTTTATGAAAGGGGAGGATTCCATGGTAAGGTTGAGTTTTGGAGAGAGGTTATTTTTAGAAGTGACTAAAAAAAATGAGTTATTGCTACATATACACACATATGTATGTATATGTGCATATATCTATATACGTATGTATGTTATATCTACCAAGAAGATTGAGCAGGGAAATGGGGAGGAGGGGTGAAGCTGTGTTTAAAGAGACCCCCTCTGACATGCAGAGAACTTATCAATTTTCAGATGTTTTAAAATGTGAATAGAGAAGCAGCTTCAAATCACAGAAGACAAATAAAAGCATGACATAGTTGAAAAAGGCTGTGGCCTGAGAAGCTCAAAGGCTTCGGGAGAGCAGATTCTGGGGCACAAAGGTGTTTCTAGCTCTCCCAAGGCAATAACATAGAGCACAGAGGAAAGACAGGGCTCCTCTGCCTCAGGTTTGCTGCTTCTTTTATCATGGAGAAAGATCTTCAGACTGAAAAAAGTAGAACAAAAATGCTTGGTAGAAAATTGAAACCTCAGATAAAAGAAGGAAATAAGAGAACCTGCCTTGCCCTTAGTGAATTCAAGTCTCTTGTCCCAAAACATCTGTATGCCCATAAACTGTAAGGGTCTTGAGGTTGAACTACCAGAGATTCAGAAGAACAAGTCATGCCCAAGAAATCCCATTTTCTTTTATAATGAGCCCAAAAACTTAGTAAAAGGAAGTGAATGCTCTAGACCAAAGGTGTTCTTCCTTTTTGGGTTCAGGGCCTCAATGATAGTCTAGTAAAGCCCATGGATCCTTTGCAGTATAATGTTTTGAAATGACAAAATACATAGAATTAAAAAGAAATAATAGCAGTTATATAGGGCTTTAAATAAAGTTGGTTGGTGGTTGGTCATTCAGTCATTTCAATTATGTATTACTCTTTGCAACCACATTTGGAGTTTCTTGGCAAAGATACTGGAGTAGTGTGTCATGTCCTTCTCCAGATCACTTTACAGATGAAGAAACTGAAGCAAATAAGGTTAAATGACTTGTTCAGGCTCATAACCTAGTGAGTAAGGGAGGCCAGATTTGAATTCAAATCCTGCTGACTGCATAGGCATTGCTCTATCTACTGCCCCACTGAACTGTCTGTTTAAAGGCTGGTAAAACACGTTTCATTTGATCCCTTCAACACCCTTGGGAGAATAAGTGTTCTAATTATCTCCATTTTTGTTGTTAAGTCATTTTTCAGTCATGTCCAACTCTTCATTGACCCCACTTGAGGCTTACTTGGCAAGGATATTGGAGAAGTTTGCCACAGATGAGGAAACTGAGGGAAGCACGATTGACTTGCCCAGGGTGTCACGGCTAAGTGTCTGAAGTTTAGATTTGAAATAATAAAGAGCAATCTACCTGACTCCAAGCCCGGCACACTGCTACTGCATCCCCTAGCTGCCCTTTACAGACATGGAAACACAGGCAAAAATTAGTTTTCTGACACTAGATTGGAGTTGAATGCATCCTGCACTCTGAGAAACAGTTCTATGGCAATAGTAGATAATGTTTTTTAATGTTAGGAGACACTAGGTTGATAACCCTCTCTCTAGACCCAATACACAGGGCTTCAGGAAGTTATCTGATGTTGCCCTAATTTCCTTGTGAACAAGATAGTGAGATACAGGCCTGAAATTGCCAGCCTCTGAGCAGCTGTTACTGTTCTAATAAGCACTGAGAGATCGGCCTCTCCTGGAACAGGACGTTTATCATGACTGATAAAAGACAGAAGATTTCGTATCAGGAAACCAGGTCATTAAGTGACAGGATTGAGATGGAAACCCCCCAAATGCCCCCCGACCTAGAGAACTTTTTTTAAAAGTTAAATTTAATGGATTTAGAGAATGTAAAAGTACTTGGGTCAAAAGCAGTGGAATCTTCAGAGTTTAAGGGAATCTCTGAGAAGTGGATGTTTACCTTTCTCTGGGAGGACCTCCACTAACAAAGCATTCATTCTGTCCATTCTTGGCAATGCTGCCTAACGTTGAGCTGAAGTTTCCCTCCGTTTCCTCTATGTAGTATTCTGCCTTTATCCTCTTGTTTAGTCATTTTCACTAAGGTCTGATTCTTCATGACCCCATTTGGAGTGTTCTTGGCAGAGATACTAGTGTGCTTAGCCATTTTCTTCTCCAGCTCATTTTACAAATGAGGAAAATGAGACAGGCAGGGTGAGTGACTTGGCCAGAGTCACGCAACTAATTAGTGTTTGAAGGCAGGTTTGAACTTAGTCCATCCTGACTCCAGACCTGGTGCTCCATCCAGTGCATCATCTAGCTCCTTAACCATTTGTCAAGCAAAACAAAGCTGAATCTTTTCATGAGACGGTCCTTCCAGTACTTGAGTTTTCAAACCCCCTGGAGTATTCACTTCTCTCCAGATCAAATCTGTGCGATTCTTTCTCCTATCTTCTGTTATGGTGTAGTTTCAGAATCCCTTCACCAACCTCACTTCCTTTCTGTGGGCCCCTCTAACTTTGTTTTGTCATTGTGGTAGCCAGAGCATGGAATGATACTCTAGATATAACTTGAGGATAGAGTGCACTAAGACTGTCACCTCCCTCCTTCTGAATTTGATACTGCTGTTAATGGAATCTAAGATCAAATGAGCTTTTTTGGCCAGCATGCTATACTTGGGACTCAGATTGAATTTTCAGTCCCCTAAAATCTCCAGTTCCCTTTTATGTTAATTGTTCATTTTTACTCCAGCCAATAGTTGCATAGTTGGCACAGAGGACAGGATACAATAACTAATCTCTATATAGTTGATTCTTTGTTTCCAACTTTTGTGCTCATCCAATTGCACAGTCTTTGCACATCCAGCATTTAGCTAAGAGGGGGTGTGTGTGTGTGTGTGTGTGTGTGTGTGTGTATGTAGTATGCATTTAGTCAAGGTTTGGTGGGTGGGATAAACAGATGATCACATTTCTAGCTAGAAAGAGATCTTAGAGAAGAAAACTCAATTGGAATAATGAACTAAAGTTAATGAGTTGAATTTACTAGGGATAAATGTACATTGCTCCACAGCAAAGGGCAAGTGGCCATATTACTCAGTTTGTGCAGACCAGACCTAGAGGTTTTAGTACACCATGAGTCTGCCTTATTTCATGACAACCCTCAAAAAACGAATGAAATTTCATCAGGCTGTATTAGGAGATGCAGAGAGCCTAGAACAAGGAGGGTTTTAATCCACTTTACTTGGTCCTAATCAAACTCTGTGTATTCTCTCATTTCTGGATCCAATGTTGATAAGTTAAATGAGCTAGAGGTGGTTAGGTTGGCAAGAATGGTAAAAGTAGTGCCTTACCAGGATTGGTTGAAGGAACTAGGGATGTTTATCTTAAAGAAAAGAAATTTAGAATTTTCAATAGAGAGATGCTACATGGGGGGAGGTGTGGGAATAGACTTGTTTTGGTTGGCCCCAGAGTTAATGACCACTGAGTGGAAGAATTTCCCATTCCTGGAAGTCTTCAAACTGCCTGGCCATTAGTAGGGGATGATTTACATAGAATGAATGTTCTATATAGAGTTTAAAACAGAATTCATTATCTGAGATCTTTACAGCTTTGTATGAGAGTCAATAATCCTTTTAAGAAACAAAATAAAATATTGATTTGTTGAGTAACAAATAATTTAGTAGTTTTATTATTGTTCTCCTCCCCCTTTTGTTTTTAGCAATTCAATTTGCTAATATTAGGAGAATTTGCCCTTGGCCCTATTCTGTTCATTTTTGTCACTAAATAGGATGATGTCTCCCAGAATCTTTATCATCCTTCACGGCTTCTATGGGTGCTATCTCCATCTTTGATAGTTCACACCCTTCTTCCTCCCCCAATTATTGTCATCTTCCTAAAGTTATCTTTTTTTTTTTTTTAAGTAACCAGTAGAATAAAAACTTGAAGCCAAAACTGGATTTCTGTCTTTGTAACCTCCATGCCTAGGGAAGTGTGTTTTGTAGAATAGCACTAGATAAATATTTATAAAATCACATTGAAAAGAGGATTCTGTGTAGGAACAGGTTAGAACCATTGAAAGCACTGCCAGAAGCTTTCTCAAATCCAACTCGGTCTGTATTCTTGCTCATTTTCAACTCTGTGCCCAATTCATAGTCCAAGTTTAGTGTCTGTTTGAGATCAGTTCTAATGGACTAAAAAGCAAGCTTTTTATCCAGTTATTTGTCCCATTCTGGGCAAAGGGGTTGTTCATCTACTTGATTTTTTGTGTATGGCTTATAGGCTGAACTCTTTTGAGTCATCGTGGATGTTATTTAGGGGGTTCCTGAGCTTCATATCCTCAGCATAATGTTATCCACAGACCAGAGCATGTGGACTGCCTTATCCTAGAGAATCCCTTTCTTTTCAGATACTGCCGAAGACATCTACCTTGACACTGGGGAATGTGGCTTAATTTTGATAATCAAATTTTTCTCTCCGTATTCAGCTGATGAAGAGTCCTGTATGATAATGATGGTGATAATGCTAATAGTAATAGATGATAATGATAGAATTTCTATAGGGTTTTAAGATTTGCAGAATACCTCATTTAATCTTCATAGAAATATTATGAGGTTGATGCTGGTATTATCCCCATTTTACAGGTGAGGAAAATGAAGGAAGAAGGCAGAGGTTGTGACTTGGCCAGGGTCATATATAGCTGGTAAGTGGCTGAGGCCAGATCGTGTATAATTCTAACATATGCCTAGAAGAGGCCCTGCTGGAGGAGAAGCTTCAAGGCTGACTTTTGTTCTGCCAGATCCTTTTTTTCAATCAGCAAACAAGACATGAAAGGATCTTAGATTCCATGTCTTTCAGTCTATCAGTAAGTTTTCCCTTCTTTGAGCTCTTGAACAAAAGAGTTTATTTAGATAAGGAATTGGTCCTTGAACTTCAGGTGTGTCTGGTCATTTTTGTGGTTGTGTTCATGATGAAAACCACAAAGCATCAAGAGCACGAGTCCCTGAGATGGTATTGTTGTAGTACCATCGAGCAAAAGAGAACCTGTGGGTTAGGTCATCCCCTCAAATTATAACATCTTTCTGCCTGGTTTGATATTGAAATTATCAAGAGTATCAGGTTTCATCCAGCTCCTTCTTTGGTCATTATAAAAAATATTTCCTATTTTATTATCATATGATTTTAGCTTAATGTTTATAGAGGTTCTTAAAATTACCATTCCATTTACTTTGCTACCATTATTGTTCAAGTGAAAAGTGTTTGCAGACGATTCTGAGTTATTTTTCCTTTTCACTTGTTCTGTTATCTATCATCACCAAATAATCCATCTTGGTGGGGATATCTGGTTATGTGTCTACATGGAGGCAGCCTCATGAAGAGCCTACTGGTTAAGACTGACGGTAATCCTGGCTATGTCTACAGTGTGCTTACTACGACAGACTCTGCACAGCCTGCTGGTAGTGACTAACACCTTTCCCCTTCCTCCAGACACACATAAACACTTCTCTAGTGTCATCCTCAGCTGGCTGATAATAACCAGCTGTTTCTCCACACTTAACCTTAGTCACAGTCTGCTGCTGCTGCCCACCTCTGTCTCTCACCCTCACCACATGCATACACAGGCTGTCGTATTTCCATCTTGAGAGAAAACCTGTCATAATTTGTGCTTTGCTGGTTATTGTCCTGATGAATCTAGAGACACTGATGTGGCTCGGTGAGGAAACAAAAACAATAGCTGCATAAGTCAAGGAAAAGAAGGATGTGGCCTGTTCACAAAGTCCTTGATGCTGTCTATACTGGCCTGCAAACCCAGTGCCACCATGTTACATGACAGCCAAATGAAGCTAGTGGGATTTGAAGCTGAGCACCCAGAAAGGGGGATTGATTCTCATTTGGCCCTTCAGCAGCACCTTCCCCCCCTCCCCCCAGGTCTACTCTACCAGCTCCCTCAGTTGACATTCTGAGGCAGAGGGTTCAGTTCTCTTTTGTATATTGTTGAGTATTTCTGTCTCCTAAGGGCAGGAGTCAAGTCTTGCTCCAAATCATGTTGTTGAACATAAGAGCAAGTGCCAAGAGCTACAAGGGAAACTCCCAGCCTAGCAAAGTGGTTATCCTCTGTTAAAGAATAGAATCACTGATTCCATATTAGGGAGCCCTGTTTGGGGAGTGGGAGAGTGTGATATATGCACTTCTCAGCACTTTTGCTGTAGCAGAGAGCTTCAAGAAATAGCCTGATGGTTTGATCCCCTCTCTCAACTAGGCTTGGTATCACTGCCAGGGACAGGAATAGACCTGGGAATGTGATTGGACTACAGGTTATGCGAAAGGGACCCAGAGATATTCACAGATTGAAAATTCAAGAGGAGTTTACAGAATATCAATTCAATTTAGCTAATTTCATCTTAGTGTGATCTTACTAGAGGCATAATGTTCAGAATAAGAGAGGTGGCTGGCTGTAATGTTCTGGTTAGCTTTCTGGAGGTCTTGGGACCAGCCTTGTTTTCAGCAGAATAATCAGGGATAAAGTCCAAAAGTCTTCACAGTCTGTCTCCTTCATCTGGGGCTCTGCTAGCTTTCTTGGAGGCCTTCTGGAATGGGGCTTGGTTTCAGTGAAGGAAATGGAGGAAAGCCACCACAAGGTTGATGAAGATGGAATGTCTCTCTTCCAGTTCTTGTTGGCTCTTATATACTCTGTTGTAAGTACATCATCATAGGTGTCAATCTTGTAAAATAGGTATCAACTTGTAGAACTATACATGTACATGTAAACTAGAGAATCATTACCTTAATTCCACTGAGTTAACACTTTGTTGTAACATTAAATCAATCATACTGAACTGGAGAATTATTAATCACTATGCTAGATAACCATTGTCTTATCAATTCCATTGAGTTAACACCTTGTTGTAACATTAAATCAATCATCCTAAACTAGATAGAGAACTATTAATCAGCATGCTAAACTAGATAACCATTGTCTTATCAATTCCATTGAGTTAACACCTTGTTTCTAGTATACTTCTCCAGAGTTCTGGCTCTCTACAGCTGTCCAGAATACATTCCCCAGTTTAGGAAGGACCCTGATCTGCTGGAGCAGTTCAAAAAAAAAAAAAAAAAAAAAAAAAAAAAAACAGGCTGCAAATGGGACAAGAAATCATGCCCTAAAAAGATAAGTTTTCACCTGTTAAAGAAAGCTTGAAACATGGGGTAGTGAAAGGAACCAATATTTGAAGGGTTGCCATGTGAAAGAAGCATTAGATTATTCTTTCTGCACCCAGAGTAGCCTCAGGAGTCATACCCACAAGTGGCAGAGACAGCTCTCAAAGCCATGAGAGCTGTCTACAAGTAGTTTTTCAGACTAGATGGATTCTTTCATCCCGTCCGCTCTGAGAGTCTCGGTCTCCTGAGATCTTTGTGTACTAGTCCCAGTAACATTGATGGACCCATACGTGATTTTTCTTATTTGTCAAGTATCTTTTTATCAGTGGCATCTCAAGCAGTTACTTCCTTCATTCCCTGAACTCTCTTTTCTTTCACTTTTGGCTTTTACCCCCCCCCCCTTTTTTTTTTCTTCTCTTCCTCTTTTTTTCCCTCTTCTTCCTTTCCCCACATCTTCCTCACCCTCTGGGTTAAAATTCTTGAGAAGTACTGACTTACTTGATATCAGTATTATTAAGATAAGTAGAAAAACTTCTGTTCCAGGTCAGTTCCTTCTTGTTTTATTATATTAGCTCTTCATTGTGAAGAAAGCAAGCTTGAGAGCTCTATTAGGCTTCTATTGTGTTGGCCAAAATATTACCAGAAGTGTTGGTTGTGATATAACCATTTTTGCCTAGTGATATAACCCTAAATATACTCAAAATTTACTAAGTTACAAACCTTCATGGGCCCCAATGGATAAGTGTGCATTTTATGTGCCATCCCACATCACTGCATATTTGCATCCACAAGTATTTGTGTATATAACATATATTTGCTACAATTAATCATTTCTCAGCCACCACTCTCCTTTCCTACCAGTCAGATGGAAGGACAATTAAGTCACTGACTTTTACTCAGATCTTTCACCTAAACATTTGCCCTTGAAAGGTGAGTGACCAAGCTCCCAAAATGAGGTTCTAGATATTGCCTTGCTCTCATTCAGGATGAAGCATAAAACTTGACCAGTTTTGATTAATTGAAAGCAAAGTTCATATGAACTAATGGAGTATTTTTTAAAGAAATGAAATTTTATTATTTACCTTACACAGAGTAAGTACATAGTGTTTGCCTTGAGAGAGGCAACATGGGGTCATGAGGAACATTGGACTTGAGGTTAGGAAAACCTTCCCTCCTGTTCAAATCTTGCCCCAGACAGTTAATGGCATGTCAATGTGAGCCAGGGCATTAACCTTTCTTGAAGTTAAATCCCTGAAGAGGGTATTCTGAGAAGGATAGTTGTTTTTGAGTCAGTTTCTGTAGGTCATGAAGTAGTAAATAAACAAATATAGATTAAGGATTGCTAATCTAGCAGTGAAGGACCTCCCAGGGTTATCTCCCTTTATTGTACTTAAGAACTACACTGTGGCTTTTCTTAGCCATAGGAACCTGAGGGCAAGACTAGTGGAATGAGATGCAGATTTCCATGACAAAGATTTGCCACTTATAGTATGCAGACAGTGGAAAATCCTGGAGGCATCAATGCAGTTGTAGACCACAGGCTCTAGATTAAGTCTAGGAATAATAGAAGCAAAAGTGGAGAAGGCAGACCAGGTGAATAGAAAAGGGTCAAGGGCCCAGAGGTCATAATCAGATTGGAGAACAGAGAGAGCAAAGAAAAGATTCAAGTTGGAGTTTAAAATTTCAGAATGATTCTTTTCAATAGAGTAAATACAGTGACTTGTGTATAGTAGGTATTTAATATATTTTTATGGAATTGCTGAATTGTTAAGCATGCTCCTTCTGATTTTCTTCTGCTGCTAATTTCTATACAGTGTTAACTGACAATTACCTAGTTCTTTGAAGTTCACAAAGTATACTATTACCAGCTTTCTCATCTGAGTCTCCTATCAGTGGTATGATGAAGTCTCATAGGTGTTAGCCCCATTGTATATGGGAATGAGGAAACTGAGCCTCAGACAGCTGAAGTAACTGTCCCATGATCCCAGATAATGGGATCAGAGATAAGATTCCAGAGTGCTTTTCATTATATGCACTATACTACATGGTAAATCCTAAAGGGAAAATCTACAGGAAAACTCATTCAGCCCAGGTTTCCAGGTACCACACTTTCCAAATAAATGACACTTGACTTAATATGCTGTAGCTGCCTTTGAACAGATTCTCAGAATTAATCATGAAATCTCAATTGGAAAGAGGTCTTAAGGGCTGTCTGGTTTACCCCCTACCTGAACAAATCTTCCCTCTATAAAATTTTCTCCAGTCTTTGTTGGAAGCCCTGCCTCTTACTTCTACCCTGAGGTGCAGCCCCTTCTCCTTAGAAATAACTTTGAAAAATTGTAAAGTTTCTCCTTATTTTCAATGAAAGTTGGTCTTTTTTACTGCCTCCACACAGTATCTCTAGTGAACTTGATTAGGCCTTCTGACCCTTGAATGCCCTCTAAGTCTGCTCTTCACCAGGCAAGCCTCTAAGGACCTGTTGGCTATGCTGGGGGTTCTTCGAATCTTAGGGGAGGAATTGCTCAAGTTCAATGTCGTGTCCAAGGTCCCGCGGTAAAATGCTGGCAGTGCCAAAGAGCTCTGTGCAGCACCTTGTCAGGTTTCCTGATATGGCCTTCTCTTTCACTTCTAAGCAGTGGAAATGCAAATAATCCTTTTATTTGGAGGGATCTTGATATTCTCCCCTGGTGACCAGCAATATGTGGGTCACAAGGAGAAAACATAACAAATTGTGCCACTATCTGCTGTTGTGAAGCATCAAAGGCGAGACCCCAGCAGCCAGTCCTGGAATGTTTCTGGCTTGGTGGAGCTCTTGGCACATGTGTTCTTGTAGCTTCACAGCAGCTCTGTGCACCCGGTGCTGGTTTTAATCCTCATCTTGCAGATGAAGAAATAAATAGAAAACCTAGAAATTGATATTAGTTACACCATGCAGACTCCATAGTGGTAATCACTTAGATAGGAGTGAAACAAGTAGCCAACATCTTGCCATGTGTGAACCTCCTTAAAAGGGACTCTCTGCTTTGCCTCGTTACACCAGCATTTGTTGGATCAAAACCAAACTCGAATTGATCTTGTGCATTAAAAGCAAGACTATTTCATTAGCAAGCACCAGTTTTGATGTATCAGGTGGATTCGGGTAGACCACATGCGTTTCCCCATGCGGTTCCAAACTGCCTAAAAACCAGATATTGCCTCTTCTTTCAGGTATCTTATGTCATTAGAGATGAAGTAGAAAAATGTAATCGGAATGGAGTCAACGCTCTTCAGTTGGATCCAGCGTTAAACCGACTCTTCACCGCTGGGAGAGACTCTATCATTAGAATATGGAGTGTCAGCCAGCACAAGGTAAACCCGGCCCCTCAAAGCCTCAGCATGTCACCTCAGGGCAACATCTGGGCTTTCTACACATGCCTAAGCATCATCTCCTTAGGGTTTGGGGCTACTAAGGGATTTTACAGTACATGAAGAGACTGAATTTGGGCTGCTGTAACCCTGGGGTTGGGAACAGGAGAAGGCTGTGTTTATTATAAGAGCTTCTCTCTCTTGTATTAAGATGAGTTTGGTGGCTAGGCCTTCTACACAAGGTTATTAGAAGGTTCTGTCCTTTCCAGTATTACTGGAGACTCTAGGTTAACATGAATCAACAGAAAAGGAAAAAAAAGTTAGACAAGCAAAAGCAAAGATAGACCACAGGTAGGCCATCCAGGTCATTGCTGTGCCCTAGAGTCAGCCTAGTCTCCTGTCCACTCCCAGCCAGGCCACTGTGTACCCTCCCTGACCTGAGAGTGTCTGGCTCATGCTCCCTCTCATTTGGAAGCTTCGTGAATCCCAGCTTCACCTGTACTTCAAAGCGTACCCAGGCTTCAGGATCTGTTTTCAATCCCATCTCCTACTGAAACTTCTATGTTGATTGCTCTTTCTCATTGAGTCCCTCTACTAAGTAATATAACCCTTATTGTTCCACAGATCTTTCATGTACATAAATATTGTCTGTTTTAGTTACTATATATTAGTTATATATTCCCAGGGGGCAAAGATTTCAACTCCTTTACCCTTGACACTCTCACAGTGTGGTCCACTTAATAGATTTCTTAATAAATAACTGTTGAACAGGTAATGGAAGAAGGACAGACACATGGATATCTGCATATGTATACCTACCTGTATTAAATGTAAGAGTATATATACACATACAAGTATCAAAAACATTTATTTAAAAGAAAAATTACCTTGAATATAGAAAGGGACAAGAAAAATGATTAATAGGGAGTTGATACTCAATGGAAGTAAAAATAGTGAGAAAACACCTGGTTGCTCTGAGAAATTAAAACCACCTGACCAGATGTCATTCCAATTGGGTACAGAACATAAATGTTCCCTTTTGCATGGGACAAAGGTAAAGAATCAGGAAAGAGAAGCATTGCCAAGAAAGTTGGGGTAGAGTGTGAAATTGTTAAAGCACCTACACATTTTGCACTGTCTGGGATTGAGGTACGGGGGAGGAGGTGCTGAAAAAACTGATATATATGATTGCTGAGCCACTGTCATTGAGATTCAGAAGATCTCAGAGCGAGAAGAGCTACCATAAGACTAGAGAAAGGTAAATGTTTTGATCTTTAAAAAAGGAAAGAAAACAGAATCTTCAAACTACAGACCAGAAAGCTTGACTTTAATTCCTAGCAAAATTCTAGCATGGAATATTAAAGAGATCATAAACACTGTCACAAGGAAGCCATGGTCACAGAGAGCAAATATAGTCGCATTCAGAATGAGTCCTACCAGATTTTCTCCTTTTTAATAGAGAGACTAAACTAGTATGACTTTAAGGAATGCTACGGTATTGCAAAGGATTGGATAAAATGCTTTTCTATGATTGTATGTGGAATGGTATTGTGATTGGGACAGAATACTGTGGTATGATAAGAAATGACAAATAAGATGGTTTCTAAAAAACCTGGGAAGACTTGCATGAGCTGATGCAAAGTGAAGAGAGCAGCACCAGGAAAACATTGCTCATAGTTGTTGCTTATCCCTCATTTTCTTTTTTTTTTTTTTTAATTAATTATTATTATTATAGCTTTTTATTGACAAAACACATGCATAGGTAATTTTTCAACACTGACCCTTGCAAAACCTTCTGTTCCAACTTTTTCCCTCCACCCCCTCCTCTAGATGGCAGGCAGTCCTATACATGTTAAACATGTTAAAGTATATCTTAAATACAATATATGTATACATATTTATACAGTTATCTTGTTGCACAAGAAAAATCAGATTTAGAAAGAAGGTAAAGATAACCTGGGAAGAAAACCACAAATGCAAGCAGACAACAAAAATCTTGAGTGCAAATGCTATGTTGTTTATCCCTCATTTTCAAAGAGGACTAATAACATCTCAAGTGAGCAAAGTTGCATGAAGTTGTCAGACTGGGTCTTCCTGAGTCCCCTCAGAGCTTAGTGGCAGGACACAGTCCAGGCTGCAGTGGATGGCCTTGGCATCTTTGATGTTTGACCAAGCTCTAAGCCTAAACCTCTCCTTAGTGCCTCCTTCAGCCACCTTCGTGACCCTTGAAACACATTGTTCTCATCTTACCCACTCCCCGAGGGATGGCTTCACATGCTTGGGGTAGACATTCCACTCACTCACCAGCAGGTTTGAGGCTTGTTGGTTACTCTGACTCTGGTTTAGTCCATCTGCTGAGATGTGCTTCTTGGAGCCACAAGTGAGAATTGGGTGAATGAGCAGCCCTGAGAAGGGCCTGGCAGTTTTTACACCAGAGGTGCTGGTCCGCTCTTAACACCCCTATACACTCCAGATCAACTACTCTGAGCAAGACTGATCTAAGTTCGAAAGAACCTCTGAAAAAAAATGCTATCCACCTCCAGAGAGAGAGTGGATGAACTTTTGAGGAGGAGATTGGCATATCGATCTTCATTTTTTTTGCTTTTTTTGTTCACAGCCTGACTAATGTGGAAATATGTTTTGCAAGACGTCATATCATATGTATCATTTGCTTGCCTTCTTCATGGATGGGGGGAGTTTGGAGGGAGGGAGAGAATTCAGAACTCAAAAAATTTTTTATTCAGGTTAAAATCCATATATAAATTTTTTAACAAAAAATTAAAAAAAAAAAAAGAAATTAGTTGGATGGCCACACTCAGAGCAGAGTTAGTTGGGACTGAGGACTTTGGTGAAGTACATTTGCTTCCCCCCCACTTAGAGGACTTCTAGGAGAGGCTGAATATGTTGCAGGCATGGTGCTTTTTCATTAACTGGAAACTGTTGAGCTGCCTCTCAAATCTCCAATCTAGTGAATCTCAATTACCTGCCTGGTTTTTCTTCAATTTTTTTATGTTAAAGTACCGTCTTGTTTATATGTTCCCTTGGAACATGTAGCTTGAAGACATTGTATTTCTTTTTTGTTTGCATTTCAGCAAGATCCCTATATAGCATCTATGGAACACCACACCGATTGGGTAAACGATATTGTACTTTGTTGTAATGGGAAAACATGTAAGTATTTCTTTACAGTAGAGGGAATTGCAAAATGTTAAGTTAATTGTTACAGCTCTTCTTACAGAGATTATTAAGCATTGCATTTTAAATTAGTAAGAGACAGTATGACATATTCATTTTTGCTTTGATTTCATCAAGATATTTTGTTGCTTATTTGGAGTTTTGTTATGGCAGATTTGTTACAAACAAAGCAGTAATTTTCATAGGGCATTTTCTGAGACACGGAAGTAATTTTGATGCAAAAATTTTCCCCCCAAATCATAGAATCTCAGAATTGAAAATCTAGCCCCTTTTCACTGTAGTGCAGTACAGATCACTAATGGTCATCATGAGGCCTCCCATTCCAAGTTTGATTAGGAAATTCTCTCATATCAAACTGAACTGTGTCCCCCAAAGATAGCCATGCAGAATGGGGCTAATCCTTCTGTTGTCTAACATCTCTTAAGATACTTGAAGATGCCTGTTGTATATTATTCATGATACCTGCTGTCTTCCTTTCTGTAGTTCACCAGCCCCAATTCTTACAAATGAACTTAATATGACATGGTTTGAGACCCCTCCCTATTCTGCTCAGCCTCCTAAAATAGAACACAAAGAATTTGACATAATACTTTCTCTGTATCCTAGTGAACATTGAGTACCATGAAACTATCTCTCAGCTCCCTGATTCTGAAAATTCTGTTTCTGTTCATGAAACCTCAGAACTTTCTGGCTGACAAGGTTATACTCTTAGTGACACTGGTCTTGCAGGCAACTGAATTACTTTTTATCTTTTTCACATGCTTCCTCCTATTATCATGTAGATGTAACTAATGCTATGAAATATCTTGTAGGATTCACAGCTTTTTGTGTGTTAAAATAGACATTTTAGACTATCATTGTATTATTTTTACTATGTTATTGAAAGATTATCAAAGTAGTTAAAGTTTCACATGTGTAAATCTTGCCTAAAATACTTTGTTTCTATTTTTGCCCCTTCTAGTAATATCTGCTTCCTCTGACACAACAGTCAAAGTGTGGAATGCCCATAAGGGATTTTGCATGTCAACATTAAGGACACATAAGGTAAATCTACTCCCGGGGACCCTTGTGTCTTTGATCTTGGGTGTAAGAAGCAGCCACAAGCATATTAACCCGTTCTCTTCATGATTGCCATTAGTTTTCACTGGCTTCTCTGTTCTGCTGCAGGATTATGTGAAAGCCTTAGCCTATGCCAAGGACAAGGAGCTGGTGGCTTCCGCTGGGCTGGACAGACAGATCTTCCTCTGGGATGTTAACACCCTCACAGCACTGACTGCCTCAAACAACACTGTCACAAGTAATATACTGGGCAAAGTTTTTCTACTTGCAAAAGTCGCTTGAAATGCTTTTTTCCATGAGTGCCAGTCTTACTTAACTCTCCAGCTAGCCTGGAAGTATTACAGTTGAGAATCGTGTCTTTTCAATGCCTCTTTGTAGCCTGTAGAACCTGGGAGCACAGGAAACACTAAATGAATAATTGTTAATGTTGATGATAGCATATTAGGAAAATATGAAGTAGGCCATTCTGGGTATTGGAAAATATTGTTGCATATATCGTTAAGAGCCATTAGGCAGTGGCTAGAAAGAAAGTACTTGTGGGATAGAGGGAAAGGTTCTCTGGAGGTACAAATACAATGATAGCTACAAAGCAATCTTTTAAAGTTAGAATCTTTCTAGTTCATGGTAGGTTATCTTTCTGATGTTTTAATTGGTACCTAATGTTATAGATCCTGTAGGGGAAAAAAAAAGAATTGTAGGAAAGCCCTTCATGCTAAAAGATTAAAATACAGTTACTTGTTGGGACTTTTATTACCTGTAACAAATCTTTAACATCAACCATCTTATTTATATAAAAAATAGACTAGAAATTCTAAGTAGGATTTCTAATTCATTTTGTTATCTTGAAAAAATTCTGATCCTTAAGTCATCTTTTTAGTTTTTAGAACATATGACTAATATGATTCATTTAATTAATTGAATTGTGTGCAGAGTAAGTCAACTGAAAAGATGGGTAAGTCCATGGTTCCCAAACTGTGTGTTTGACGCACTCTGGTGAATGTACAGGAGCACCCCAGGCTATTTTTTTTTTTTATCCAATTGCTTAATACATGATATTTCATTTGGCATAGGGAGTCTGTGAAAAAATTACTGAGACACCAGGAGTGCCTTGAACTGAGGAAGTTTGAGAGCCCTGGGCACAAAATAAAATTGGGTCTCTTTAGCCAGAAGAATAAACGTAAGGGTTTAACATAATCACTCTCCAAGTACTTGAAGATTGTTATGAGAAACTTCTGCAGAAATTCTATTTTGAATGGCTCCTCTTAGCATGGAGGTGATCCTGTGTGCTTGAAGGATATTTGAACACTGGCAGCTCTGATGAGTTCTTTGAAACTGAAAGGTCTTGGAGTACAGATCTGGGGAGAGATGGTCTTGTCAAAGAACCAGTCTGACTGATTAAGGAAAGACTCGTCCCCAGCGCTGTCCAATAGAGAGCCAGCTCTTAGTCTGCATGTCTCATGAAACAAGTGGTGGAGTGGCTTTTACTGTCTCTGCAGCAGAAAATAGGTCGGGGGAAGTTGGGGAAGCCAAGAAGGACTTTCAGACTGAGGATACACTAAACAGTGGGGACCCTCATAATGGCTAGGTCTTACCTTCCTCTTCCCTATACTTGTACAGTCCACATGACTCACAAAACAGTGAAGAGCAGGGTCCAGATTCGTTCTTTGTCCTCAGAGCTCTGCCCCATTGCTGCTCAGCTTTTAGAGTTTGCAACTCCTGGTTTGAACCAGGTCCTTCGCCTGGCCTTTGCAAGACCTGGCCTTGCTTATTAAAATGAACCTTTATTTAGGGCTTTTTCTTTCTCCCTAAAAGCAAGTTATAAAGATGATGATGTAATTGGTTTCTAAATTAAAATGCCCTTTACAGTTACAGTTTTGGCTAACTACTAGTAACTGGTAACATTTATTTCTATTTTCTTCTTTTTCCTATCTCCCAATAGCTTCCTCTCTAAGTGGGAACAAAGATTCCATTTATAGCCTTGCAATGAATCAGCTGGGAACAATCATTGTATCGGGGTCCACTGAGAAGGTAAGTGGGCGCTAAAGTTTATCGTCTGTGGCAAAGGACTGAGTAGTTGGGAATCGAGAAAATAGCTTAGTCAAATTAAACGGGAATCGAGAAAATAGCTTAATCGAATTACACATTGGATGGGTGTGTTACATAGATCATTACAAAGGTTTATTAATATGGTTGTAATTGTGCTTTTTATACCTTAAAATATAATAAATATACCTTGTGTAGATTAAATATGTCATTATTTTCCGTTTAAATTCACAGGTTTTGCGGGTTTGGGATCCAAGAACATGTGCAAAGCTCATGAAACTTAAAGGGCACACAGATAATGTGAAAGCTTTGTTGTTGAACAGAGATGGGACTCAGGTATTCAGTTTAACTTGGAGCTAGGGGACATGGTAGTTCCTAGAGTGCTGGACTGGGAGTCAGAAGGACTCCTCTTTGGAAGTTTCAAACCTGGCTGGGTGACCTGCAGGTCCCTTCACTCTATTTCATTCAGTTTCCTCATCCGTAAAATGACCTGGAGAAGGAAATGGCAAACCAGTGTAGAGAAGAATCAAACATGACTGAACAAGATTTTTATTAATAACTTTTTCATGACCATTAAAATATTTTTTATAGATATCCATCAAGAAGTGTCCCAGAGAACTTCATCTCAAATTGCCCTCTCAATATGCTACAAAATGAACATATATAGTAAATTCTAGATTATTTTAAAAACTTAAGCTCAAATCACATACTAAATCCCCCCCTTTTTAAATTTAATTCATTCAACATTTTAAAAATGAAAGCAAAAACAAGGAATTTCTTCAGAGAACTGGTGTATTTGCAGCATGTCATCAGAACTGTCATTCTAAATAGCTTTAGGAGCATAAACACTTGGACTTTAGAGCTAGAGACTTAGGGCTTTAGAGATCCCCCTCCTTTCACAAGGTTCATGGGGGGATTGAGAAAGGGGAGGTAGGGTGTGAGTGGGCTTCTGATCCATTCTTTGTTGTACCATTTTATCTAGTGCCTTTCTGGCAGCTCCGATGGAACTATCCGCCTCTGGTCCCTCGGCCAGCAAAGATGTATAGCAACCTATCGAGTACATGATGAGGGAGTATGGGCCTTACAGGTTAATGAAGCCTTTACTCATGTGTATTCTGGAGGAAGAGACCGGAAGATTTATTGTACAGATTTGAGAAACCCAGATATACGGGTCTTGATTTGTGAAGAGAAAGCCCCTGTTCTCAAGGTAAGAGGACATTGTGTGAAAATATGACAGTGATGTTGGATTCACAAGCACTAATTCATTAATTTTGGATCCTAGTGGGATTGGGTGCTAATTTGCCAGGGAGGCAAAACACAGCTAGGAAGATAGGCCTGTCATAGCTCATTGTAAGGGAAGAAGGAACTGTCTGTGAAGGCAAGAATTCTCCCAGTCCCAGGAAGGCCTATGAACTTACTTTTACAAACATATCTTGATCTTTGTGTTTGGGTAAAATTATATATTATATTTTATGCACTTAAATACATTAGTTTGGGAGAAAGGATCTATAGGTTTCTCCAGATTGCCCAAGGGGTCCATGACCCACAAAAAGCTAAGAACCCCTGCTCTGGATGAAGAAATGGAAATCCTCAGACTGCTCAGGGATCTGTGCACAGTGAACTGAAATCTCCAGACCTCTTTCAAGGAGGACAAGTCAGAGAAGCTGCCCTAGCTTTACTGTTCTTGAAGGAATTGCTTGAGTTAGGGGGCCCTCCTCCACCCTTTACCAGCGGTTTCCTTTTCATTGAATTAGCCATTTTCCTAAAAATTACAGTCACTGTAAACCCCCCACGTCTGGGAAACTCACAGTAGGCAGTCTAGTTTGGCAGTTTGTTTAAAAAAAGTCCAGCATCATTGACTTGATACTGTCATTCCAGCATATGAAGAAGCCACATCGGGATAGCCCTGTGAATGAAAGGGATGGGGCGGGGCCAGAAGGAATCACTTGAGGTGTCCAGATGTTGAAAGTACTGCCTCCCAACATGGGGTTGGCCATTGTGTCCTCATTTGGGGGATTTGTTTCTTTTAGATGGAGCTTGATAGGTCAGCTGATCCTCCACCTGCAATTTGGGTTGCAACAACGAAGTCTTCAGTGAATAAATGGGTGAGTTCTTGTTCTGATTGCTAAGCTCTGTTATTTGTTCCTATCTGTCCGTGTGCCCTAGGGCACATGATGGAACAGGGTGCCCTGTGTTTGGGTGGCAGGCAGGAGTTGTGGGAGACACAGCATTGTACCTTGATACAAATCTACCCTTTGTAGAAATGAAGCTGTGTGCTGAGCCTAAGCAGAGATTCAGACACCATGTCTCTCTAAACCCGAGGTGGAATGGTCCGAGTTTGGACAATTGCTTTGGTTTTCTGTGTGAACCTGAAGAGTCAACCCAGAACAGAATTGCAAAACTGTTTTGCTTCCTATGTTTGCACTCTTAATACAGTTTGGATTTTCTTCTTGTGACCAAAGTTTTTGACATGAACATTTAGACATTACTTCACAGGGTGGAGATTTCATCCACTGTAGATCCTCCCACTGCCAGTAAAAGTTTTTGAGCCATTGAGAGCAGACTAGCAGCTGAGAGTTTTTAAAGCTTCACTAACCTGGTCTTTGGCAGATAGGTATCAAGTCTTCAAACAGGGCCTACAGAGCCCTTTCAGATGTTAACACAAACTGGCCATCATGAAGGATCTTTGTCTTGCTTCTCTAGCACAATATGAATAACAAAAGGCTTTTGCCCTGTTTCTTAAAGAAAATGGCCAGAGAGACAAAACACAGCTAAGAAGATAGGCCTGTCACAGCACATGGTAAATTGTTCAGTAAGGAAGTAAAAGATTCTACCTGTGTAAGAGTCATCCTCATTTCTGCCCTTTTTCTCCTGAAGAGAGAGGATTGCCCTGTAACATGACTGCCCATAACTAGGTGTCCAGTGAGCCTCCGTTTCTCATGTGTAGCAGGAAAAGATTGGACTAGATAACCTCACATGGTGTCCAGTTCTAAGGCCATCGGGCGGGCATTTCTCTATTAGTTTATATCTCTTGTACCCTTATGTATTTTCACAAGGTTATGCTCAGAATTGTTGTCGTGACTTTTTTGCCTCTTTTTTTTTATCACCACAGGAAATCAGCAGCTTGTCAGAGATATCATGGGTTAGGAATTATGGTCACATTTCCAGAAGTCTTTGCAAAATGATTAAGTAATCTCATTTTTGTTTGCTTTTTTAGAATTTGAAGGGAATTCATAATTTTAGAGCTTCTGGAGATTATGACAATGACTGTAACAATCCTATAACACCCCTTTGTACCCAGCCTGATCAAGTTATTAAAGGTAAATAAGAAGTTTGTACCATTAAAGTAATTGTGAAGGTTTTGTTTAAAAGAATAAACCAGACTTTCCTTAGTAGAAATTCCAATTCAGTAAAAAAAAGTAAATGTGATACTGTTTCTTTTTTATAAGGGAAAATCTGAGAAAATGCCATCTGGTGTCATAAACTGGAGTTTGGCCCTAGGTCTTTGACTTCATGTATTTGTACTCTTAAAATAGTCATAGTCTGTGTCACTCTTGAGGAGACTGAGAGTTAAACATGTCTACTTGGCTATAATTGATGTGGTCCAGACTTGGGAATGGTGTCTAGGAGTACTTTTACCTCCGTCAGTGCTCTGATTCTCAAGTCCCCAAATAGCCATATAGACACAAAGAGAGAGCCCTGGGAGAAAGAATGGGGGAACAACCCAGTGAAGGCCACTGCTGCTTCCTCTGGACTGGCTTCCAGGCAGTGGGAAAAACCTCAAACTGTCCTCCAAGGAATACAATGGGTCCAGGTCCTACACATGGTCAGCAGGGTCATCTTCCGAGTCAGACTCTCTGAGCTGTTCTGTTTTCCATCAGAGAGTTTGTTGTTTCTTGTATAGTAGTACAGGTGCCTCCTGCCACCAGAGAGCTGTCCGAGGTGCTGGCAGAGGCGGAGGCTCTGCCTTCAGAAGAGACTGCGGGCTGTGGATATTCCTTGAGCAGCCTAGAACAGTTACAGGGTTTAGGTTTTCTATCTTAAACTTAGGCAGCTCAATGGATAGAGTACTAGGCCTGGAACCAGGAACACCTGAGTTCAAATTTGGCTTCAGCAAAATGAAGCCAGTGGTCCTGAGCAAGTAACTTAACCTGTTTGCCTTATTAATACACTGAAGAGAGAGATGGCAAGCCCCTCCAGTATGTATGTCTACCAAGAAAACCTCAAATGGGGCCACCAACAGTTGAACACAACTTGAATGACTGTACAGTAGTTTTTTGTTGTTGCTGAGGCAGTTGGGGTTAAGTGACTTTCCCAGGATCACACACCTAGGAAGTGTTGAGTGTATGAGCCAAATTTGAACTCGGGTCCTCCTGACTTCACGGCTGGTGCTCTATCCACTACACTTAACTCGCCGCCCCTGTACAATAGTTTTTAACACAGGAAACTTAAAATAGGATTTCTAATTATTCTTAAAACCATTGCATTTATAATTTGAATTACAAAACTATGGATCACATGAGCATACCTGAACATATACCAAAATGAAACCATTTTTGTGTGCATCATGTAGAGGGTCAGCCTTGAGTGTATCAGACCTGGCTTGGACTCCTGCCATTCACATATACCTCAGTGTTAAAAACCCACAATTCACTTAACTCCTTGTTAGCACCCAGGAAGGCCCCCCAAGTTACCATTGTGCCACAGTGAAAGATGGAAAGAATATATTAAGGTTTTGTCAAAGTGGCAATGGCCTACTAGTAGGCAGCAGGAACATGGACCAGACCTGAGGAAAGGAGCATCAGTTTTAAGATTTCCCAATGGGAAATCCTAGATTTGAGTTTACAAAAGATCTTTTTCTATAAGACTAGAACTGGGAGGTGGGGTGGGGGAATTAAGCTGCTTATGGAAGGGGCTGTCTCACCCCTTCCCTTCACTTTGGATTCTTTGATTGCTGTGTTCCAGTGGCTTTAGGCCACTGTGACTTTGCTAATGAATTCTGTTCTTTTTCCTGTTTAGGAGGTGCCAGTATTATTCAGTGTCACATTCTTAATGATAAGAGGCATCTATTAACCAAAGACACCAACAATAATGTGGCATTTTGGGATGTGCTAAAGGTGAGTGTGAGCACATTAGCTATTAATCCTTGTCTTCCTCATTGTTTAAAAAAAAAAAAAAAAAATCAAGTCAGCTGTACCAGGAGACTTCTGTGATTTAATTACAGACACATAATTATTTTCTCCAGCATTGTTAGGGAGTGAGTATACAATATTGGTCCTAAGTGAATTTTTTGAGGAACTGAAAATTACGCTCTTCAGTGTTGTTACTCTCAGGGGCTATTGAGGTGTTTGCCCCTGCACTAAATTTAGACTCTAAGGAGAATTTTCCAGTTTTTGTCATTTTCCTGTTCCTTCCTGGGTTGTTGTCCCTTCTTACCATAGCTTGTGTTTTGAATGAGTACTCTGTATTAATCATTGTAGGGGGTGGGGAGTACAGCATCATAGAGAGACTCTGTTCATCCTCCCCCTCAGGAAGTGTACAGATTCAGAGAATGTTCCTGTGTGACATAAGATATTGTCAGAAGTTAGGAAGAAGGTGTTGCTTTTGGTAGTGGGGGGTGGGAAAAAAGAGTAAAAGCAAGGAGGAGAAGGTGGTGGTATAATTACTATGATATATGAAAGGCAAGTGAGAGAAGAAGGGCTGTTTAGGGAAGGAGTCTTGGGCCAATTTGATTGGAAAGATAAATTAGGGTCAGGTTGTGGAGTCTACAAATGTCAAGATGAGAAGTTTGCATTTCATGCTGTAGGTATCAAGAAGTTGGAGGGGGGTTATTGATCAGGGTACGATTTCCTGATGCTTCACAATGGTTAAATTGGTGATAGCCAGGAGGTTTGATGGCATGACCAATGAAGAAGCTGGGATAGGACAGGAGCTGGACGTAGGGGAGGAAAGGGAATGGCTAGGCTTTGGGGACTGGTAAAACGTGGGAACAAAGAAGAGAGAGAGGAAGAAGCTGAGAGCTTGTTTCCAGGCTTGGGTGACTTGAGAGAATGGTAAGTGATAGTAGTAATGAGCATAGTGAAGGAGGAAGAGCAAGTTTGGAAGAAAGAATATATTAGTGTTGTGTCAAAGTGGCAATGGCCAGTAAGCAGCTAGAACATGGACCAGACCTGAAAAAAGGGGCATCAATGCATCAATTTTAAGAGCCACCCATTTTAAGAGATAGGGTGTGGAGGAGTGGATGAGATGAGCACAGTAAAGGATACAGAGAAATGAGTTTGAGAAATCCTTGGATACTTAGAGAAGAAGAGGAACCAGCAAAAAAAAAAGGGACAAGAAGAATAAGGTTAAACCATGGAAGAGGTCCCAAGAAGAGAGAATTACACCTGCCTTGGGTGAGAGTTGATTAGCTTGCTACATGGAAACCTTAGCTTCTTGACATGTTTTTGATACTTCTGATTGAGAATAACTAAAATAAATCTCTAGATCACCTTGGTGCCAAAAGTTCGGGATTCAGGCTTACAAAAGAGAAGGGTCATTTTTAAAAACATTAAAACATACAATTTGGCCGGTGTTTGGTTCCTGTATAGGAACCCATAAATTAAAAGGATTGACCATGTCTGTCTGTTTTTAGCAAGCATTTTAAACTCCATTCTTCTCCAGAGAAATATCTTGTAAAAGTACAAGCTGATATTCAGAATTAGATAATTCTTGGGTCCACATCAGTAATTGCTCTACTTTCTCAAAATTTTTGGAATTCAGGCATGTAAAGTTGAAGATCTTGGCAAAGTGGATTTTGAAGAAGAAATAAAGAAAAGATTTAAAATGGTGTATGTGCCAAATTGGTTCTCAGTTGATTTAAAAACTGGGGTAAGTTTTTAAACATTGTGGGAAGCTGAGCAGCCTGTTGTGAGGCAGTTGAAATAAATGCTGGGCTGTGTTACTAGCAAAGGATTGTGACCTGAGGAGTTGAAAGAGGGAGTTCATTTTAATCCTTATAAACCCCTGAAGTTTACTAAGTTTAAAACTCCAATACACAGATGATTCGATACACTAGATATTCATGGGGAGCACTACTTAGGTCTTGAGGATCTAAACCACTCACATAGCATCGTGCCCTCAAAAGCAAGGGGTTAGCAGTCTGTGAAGATATGTATAACATCAAAGTTAGAACTTTCTAATGTAAGTAACATATTGTAGAGGAATCAGATTATGTGAAACCAACTTTAAAGTTTGTTTTTAACCAAATCTGCAGTGGTCACGTAGGCAAAAACAGCAAAGTTAGGGTCAAGTGGGAAGCCTCCTAATGATCTTATTTTAACAGATGTTGACAATTACACTGGATGAGAGTGACTGTTTTGCTGCTTGGGTGTCAGCAAAAGATGCTGGCTTTAGCAGCCCAGATGGATCAGATCCAAAATGTGAGTTTCTGTTAACTTTCTCTACTTTGTGGGTTGACCTGACAATTTAGGAACTAGTCTCCAAGGGATGAAGCAAGGCTGAGGACCCATCCTCCTCCTCCAATAAAAGGCTGTTCCTGCTTTGTTCAGGGATTTCCAAGCCTGAGATATTAAGGAAAGACAAGAAGATAGATTTTAAGTTGCCATCATGCTTTTCTGAGAGGTTTTGGCAATTGCATTCAACGTGTCTTTCAAAAAAAGCAATTGCAAAGAAAAAAATTTAACGACTATATGTGGAAATAGCACTAATTAGCATTACTGGTAACTCATTCTTAGCCAAGATAAATCAGACAGCGGTCATGTTACTTTCATAATAGTGGGCTAAAGTCACAATAAATGTGGACATAAGTTTAGAAGAAATATGTTTTGAAAAATAAAAAGCTATTGTATGAAAAATAATTTCCCTCCCCCCCCAAAAAAAAAAAACAAAGATTATTCATTCAAAAAAAAAAAAATAGTGGGCTAAAGTCAACTCAAGTATATAAGTTTTAGTAACATAAGTTTTTCCTGTATAATCAAATATTTTTCAGGATTTTTTGAAATGTCCATTTTGCTTGCAAATCTATAAAATTTTAGGTTTCTTCCTGAAATGGATACAGTTTTAAGAATGAAATCCCCTAGCAACTAGCCTGCTTATGATAAAACTCTGGATTTCCTTTATTTACCAAGGCCCCTTGGACAGCAGCAGGTTCAGTGTGACCAGGCTCAGACTTTGAAGCCTTTGCAGCCTGGCCAACATGGGGGTTTCTCCCCTGATACAATCTTTCAGAGGCTCCTGAAGAGAATTTGTATCAATTAAGTCACTGATTTTTATAGCCTCACACTTTCTTGGCATTTGCAGAGTGAAATAGGTAGGAGCATATTTGTGTTTCATAATCTTTTTCTTCTCTTGTTTTTTGACTAATGTGAACTCTTCTTTACAGTGAACTTAGGAGGGCTTTTACTACAAGCCCTCCTAGAGTATTGGCCCAGAACTCATGTTAATCCAATGGATGAAGAGGAAAATGAGATGAACCATGGTTAGTATTTTCTACACTTAATTTGTAAGAGCCTGAATTTTCTTCAGTGTGGGTAATCTCTCCACAGACCAGATCACAGCTCTCTATGCCTTAATATCCCTAAATCCCTGTCACTTGGCTTAAGGAGAAGAGCCTCTGAAATGAACTAGAACAATTCAGGAATGATGGGTCTTTGGCTGGAGCCGGTCCAACCTTTGAAAAACACAGAGCACCCCAGCAGATAGTACAGCAGGACTTCATGGAGGTTTTCTATATCCCCAGAAAAAATTACCCAAATTCCTTTGATCCCTTTTCATCTCTATGTCGTGCCCCGGAAATTTAAATTGTCCTTTATGGATTCAATAGCTCTGTCACATTCTCCTTTAAACCTTACCACCTTTATGAAAGAGGAAGTGTAGTTGTTATGGAATTCTCCAGGTTGGAGAGGGGTCTCGGAGCCATCTGGGCCCGGCCTGAATTTAAACAGGAACCCCCTACAACATTTGGACAGCCTCTCTTAGCTTGGAGAGCCTCAAGGCAGCTCACCCCCCCACACACACCCCCTCCAGAGGCCCATATTAAGTGAGCAGGTTTCTTGTATGCATCTTAGGATGGCTTCTGGGTCACTTGTGCATTGCAGAGCCAAGGGAAAATAATGATAATGGGCAGGGTAGTTCTGTATCCGAAGTACAATGTAAGTATAAGTTATTGTCATCATGGCCATGATAGTACAAAGAGTGGTTATAATTTTTGTGAAGATTCTCAGTGATAAAGAAAATCTCCCTAGTCTCATGCTTGGTTGCAGCACAGAGGTAGTCTCTAAGCTTGTGCCAACAGTTATACGAGCCCATCTCAGTAAGAAAACTGAGGCTAGCTGTGCAGCTAGAAGATCACATAGCCACTTGTGATGGGGCCAGCACACGGAGTCCACCGGTTTTTCCATTAAGCCTAGATGCATCTTTACAGCTACTACCTGAGAAAAACCCTTTTTCGATAAATATTCCCTGCAACTTGGGCTGTGATAGTAAAAGGGTATTTATTTTTCACTTTTCTTTTTTGAAAAATATATGGCCAGGATCTAACAAGTTTGCCTGTATGTCAGCCAAATGAAGTCTTTGGTTTCTAAGCTTTATTGCTTCTTCAGTTTCCATGTGCCTGTTTTTCCAAAATGGAAGCCTGGACACTGTCCTGTGTTGCGAATATTTTGGCAAAATTGAGAATGAACTTCTAAAGCCATAAAATAAAATACCTTATGAAATATGAAAGTAACATTTTGGGGGATCCCATTTGGATATTGTCTTCCAGGTCAGCTTATAAGCCAGAAAAAAACTTGGACTCTTGACTCTTTAATCACGCCTCATTTTTGACCAAAATATTGTCCATCTACCATGTGTCCAAGACTTAGAGCTGTGTAACTGAGCTGTTGCAAAAAAATCAAATCTATTTTTCAAGAAAAGTTTGCCCTCATGGAAGATATTCAAGAACATGGATTCTACCTTCTGAAAGCTATTTCTTTTTTTTCCTGAGGTAATTGGGGTTAAGTGACTGTGCCCAGGATCACACATAGTGAAGGCTATTTTTGAACAAAGTTCTCAAAATATCCTGGAATATTGGCATATTATTGAATTATATTTTTGTGCTTTTGCTTTAATGACTCAACACTGAGGGACCCATGGTTATTAAAATTAGCCACGTTCCTTTACAAACGACACGTTCCATGTATCTGTTAAGGATGGGCAATTGTATGCTCTCCTTCCTTCTGCAAAGCCCAGATAAATTCTCATGCATAATGATGTTAGTAAAGGAAAGTTAAGAACCTGTGATATTTACTTCTCATCTGGAAGGATGGTGTCATGACAGGCAGTGGCCATACCTTTCTAGCAGAGGAGTATTCTGGGTAGAGAAAGAAAGCCACATGAAATGAGATGAATAATTAAGATACGCAAGATATTCAGAGAGCAAAGCAACATACTGCAAGTACTGCAGGAATAAGAATGTCTGCCTGGTTTGTGATATGTGGCCAATGGCTGCACCCCCTTGGAACAGGGTGTTATGGGTATTTAGCAACTCATTTCTTTCCTGTGTAAAAATCAATAGGTTGGACTAGATGCTCCTAGAATTCCTTTCAAACTTCAGGATTTCATGATTGCCTTGGTTTTGATTCTCTGTTGTCCTAACTAAGAACTTCTTCTAAAGCAAAAGCCAAAGTTAGCTGCCTAGGAAGGCATCAGGAACTTCCCCACACCCTGGGCAACTCACATAGCCTCTTGGGTTTCAGTCCCCTCATCTATAGAATGAAAGGATTTGACTAAATGTAGCCTCTGAGGCCCTTTCTTACTCTGGATTTATATGTAACCAACAGAAGATGGTGGGACCGCCAGAGTAGTGGAGAAGAGAACGTAGCCAATCATTCATACAAGTAACCATGGAGGCACATCGCTCCCCCCCAAAACAAAAACAAACAAAAAAAACTAAACTTTTGGAAATTGGAGTTTTCGTTGGCACTTGTCTCTTTCAAAACTATTCTTGAATCTCTGTTCTTTATCTTAGTCTCTTAAAAACCATTTTTGGAGCAAAAACAAAAGTTAGCTTGAAAGTAAGCAGTTTAAACTGACTCTTCTCAGTCTCTAAAACAGTGAAGTTCAGTTTCCATTTAAAAAAAAATAGAATTTTGTCTGTGGATCTACCTCCCTTTTAAATTCAGAATAACGTTAGAAAGAGAATTGTGAAAAGTATGTTTTACCAGCCTGTTTATAAGCGTACCTTTTTATTGGCAAAGGAAAAGGCAATTTATCTCATTACCAACAAAAATTTCACTTTAATAATAAATAGGATGTTCCCACTTTAAAGAAAGAAAATTTAAAGAGTCAAAAAATCAACTCATAGTAAAACTTCATTTTAGAAATAAGATGACCAGAAGGTGAAGAACATGTCCCAAATTACCCTACTAGCTTCCAGCAGTTTTCAGAGCTCCAGATCTTGAGGCTGGTTGAGATGGCCTGAGCCAGCCCCATGTGGCTCTGAAGGCTTTAGATTGCCCGCTGGGAGGAGTGAGCAAGGGACACACAAGGCAAGATCCTTGTGGGACTTGGCAGAATCCCAAGAACCAAAGAGATTTTTTAACCCTTCTATCCTCTACCTTGGAGGCCACATTTTAGAAAACAAGTCCAGAAAATGAACATGTGGATATAAAGGGATTCAGACACAAACCTAAAAAATATTAAGACTTGAAAAATGAAGACTACAGACTGATGATGGAGGTCTTCCAAGATGGGAAGGAAGGACTTTCACAAAGAACCAAGATTAAACATCTTTTCTTAGATTGTAAAGGTCAAAACTTGTGGGGAGGACTTGTGGGGAGAAGACCCAGAGCATCTGGTTTAAACTCAATATAAGCAAAATTTCCCAGTAAATAAGAACATCTCAGGCTTGCTACCTTGATCAGTAGTGGATTTTTCGTTACTAGAGGTCCTCAAGCAATACCAGGTAACCATTGGCAAGGAATGTTACAGAGAAGGGCACAGGCAATTTGAGTAATAATTGGACCGTGGTTCTAACGCTGGGCAAGACTATAGAGGTTGGCTGGTCCGTTCTTCTCAGAATAGTAAAGTGAAGCCAGGCGAAGAGAGGAAGGAGGGTGAGGATCACACAGAAAGGAAATGGGAACCTATTTACTCCAAACTTCCCATTCTTTCCATCGCACGACACTAAATGCTACCTGAGATTCTGTGATTTGGTGGTGGGTAGTTTAAACATTTGATCTTTTTAGGAAAATTTGTATCCTTGTTCCCATTCTGCTCAACCTTTTTATCAGTTACTTGAATGAAGGCATAGATGGCATGTTTCTCCAATTTGCAGATTACCCAAAGCCAGGAAGAAGGACCAACACATTTGGAGGACAGGATCCAGGTGAAAAAAAGGACTGGCCCGGCGAGACTGGTACGAGACCGATCAGACCAGAAGGCAGGACTTGGGGTGGGGAAAGCGTTGCCACACTCCATGCTTGGTGGGTTACACCAGGGCACGGATAATCTATAGCCTAATGTGGCAGCCAAAGGGCCCTGGGCTGCATTTACAGAAATAATGTCCAGAAGGAGGGCGGTGATTTCTGCTGGGCTTAGCTTCTTCCTTCATAGATTTCTGCTGCTGCTGAAGAACAATTTTTCGGCTACCTTCTGATCAGTGATACTTTCAGCAAGGATCTTCCTTGCTGTCCGGCTTTTAGCTAAAAGAGACTTTAACCAATGTGCAGACAGAGTCTCCTGGTTCTGCCAGGATACAAGGAAGGGTCTGGGCAGCCATTTATGGGAAGGGAATCTGAGGCTTTTCATAAGCTGCTAGCTCATTCTAAGTCTCTAGGGTGACATGGCAACTCAGGAAATTAATTTGGTTTTATACTGCATTGACCGAGATGAAATCTCCAGAATGCAAAGTGGGGGCAGCGACAGCCTGTGTGATGAAAGGGAATGAGTCCTGACCAGACTCACTGGGAGCACTTGCTTCAGTCCTGGATGCCCTATCTTAGGGAGGGCCTTGATCAGCTGGAATAGAAATAGAAATAAAATAGAAAAGGATGGTTCAGGCACAAGAAATCCTGGGGATAGATGGGGGGAGGCGAGGAGGAGGGAAAGCATTTCAGTTGTCTACAAAGGTCAAAAGGGCCTTCCTGGGTGAAAGAGGGCAGAGGGCTTAGGGTGATGGTGCAGGGACACAGGAGTGGAAATGACCCAGAAGCAGATTGGGGCTTAGCAGAAATGCCATCATCCTAGCAGTGCCGTTGACCAGGGGAAATGGCCCACACTGGCGGGGATGTTGTAGGGAGACCACCTGTCTTTCAGCTTGGTCACATGATCTCTGTGACACCAGCCCTAGGACTCATTTTCTCTGCTTTTTGTAAGTGTTATAGAACACTTAAAGAATCCCAACAGCTGCCTGGGGATATAGATACTACACTCTTCCCACTTTATAGATGAGAAAACTGAGGCAGGCAGCAGTAAAGTGATTTGTCCAGACCCATACAGCTAGTGTGTCTGAGTTCAGATTTGAATTCAGGTCTTGTGACTCCCAGGGCCAGTACTCGGTGTACTAGTGCGGCTCCAGGTGTCTACTTGAGCCTCCTCTGTGTTAGCACTAAGTGATCTAGTGTGGGGATAATTTAGAGGGAAGTTGAAGAAGATCAAAATATGATGTTAATTGGAGTTTGATTGTGGAGATCTTCAGATGAAACACAGACGTGTTTGCATTTCTCTTACTAGTAATTTGGAGCATTTTCATACATGGCTCTGATACTTGGCTGTTCTTTTGGAAATCATTTGTTATTCTTTGACCATTTATCTCTTGGGGAATGACTTAGTTTTACCTATTTTATGTTTGTATGTATATGTATGTATGTGTGTACACAGATGTGTATACACACGCACATGTATTGTTTTTATATATCTTAGACAACAAATTATCAGAGAAATTTGTTACAAAGGTTTTTGATTACGAATACATCTCTCATCCATAGGTGTGGAAGGTATATGATTTGTTTCACTTCTAAGGTTTTTTAATCTGTTCCTTTTTCTCTCCTACTTTTATTTGATTATATATATATATATATATATATATATATTTCTTCCCCTCTCTTTTTTCCTCTTTTAAGTAGATTTCCCCCCTCCTTTCCTCCCCTTGAGCTAATCCTGCTCATTAGTTTTTAAATTTTATGGTTTTTTGTTCCCTTTTCAAAAAGAACTTCTCTCATCCTCTTTATATCCATCTTCTCTTTTTGCTAACATTAGACTCTCATTGGTCTCTCTCATTTCTGTTTTCTTCTTGTAATCAAAGCTTCCAAGAGATCCATTCTAGGCTCCCTTCCCCCCAGGCAATTTCTGTACCTGTAGGGCTTGTCCCCTTTTCCTTGTCTCTCACTTGCAGAATAATGCAGTGACTGCAGATGACAGAGAGGACGCTGCTCCACAGTAGGACTCCCTTAGGTTATTTTGTAACTCACCAGTAATCTGTGCCCTCTTTTGTGTTTTCCTACATTTGCTTGGAAATCTTCCTGTGTCCATGCTCTCCCAGGTCTCCGATTGCCTCCAGGGGTTCCCACTCTCCTTCAGGACAAGCCGACTTTCCAAACCCTAAATCCACTAGACCCTCTTCCATTGTAAGATCCTCATCTCTACCCATAAAAGCATTTATCAGTGGAACCCCCTCTCACCTCCAGAGTAAGACCTCCTCCCTCTTCAACCTCCTTCTCACCAACTCCCTTGCACGTTCTTCTCTTCCTGTGACCAGAGGACACCTTTTCCTCTGGGCTAGCTCTTGATTTGGTCCGACTGCATCACTTACTGTTCTCTGTCATCTTCCTTCTGCTTCATGTCAAGTTGTCCCACAAAAGAAATTTGGATTCACCGGCAGGCAGAATGTGTCTCCAGGTTGAGTCCATATGCCCCAGGCTCAGATTTCTGCCTTCAGAACCCTGTCTCCTCATGAACATTTAGAAAGAAGTCTCTTCCTGATCTCCCTGTTGTTCTGTTACTAGTACTGTCTTGCCTGCTGCATTTATTCACTCCCCCTGTTTGGAGTTCTGTTGTTTGGTGTGCTTGAGGGGCAAATACTCTCTTAAATTTGTTTTCTTTCTAAAAACATTTCAGATTCTTTATTATTGGATGTCCATCTTTTATTCTGTTATGACTAAGTTTAGATTTGTAGGCTAGGTCACCCTGGACTGCATCCTGAGCCCCCACACTCTTCAAAACACATTGTCCCATTCCCTCCTACCTTGCCAGTGGATGTGGAATGGTCTTGGGTTATTCTAGTGTCCTTTCATTAGAAGTTCCTTTCCTTCAGTCAGAAGTTCTAGGAGCCCTGTGACCATTAGGTTCTCTCTGCACATTGCATTTTCAAGATCCTACATCATGAGCAGATTTTCTTGTCATTTTTTGTTTTGTTTTTATTTTGCATTTCTTCTTCTTGGTGAACCTTCATTTCTACGTCTTTGCAATCCCAGTGGCCTCTTTGGTTAAGTTGCTGTAGATTTTTCTTTTCTGTTCACTGTTTTGTGGGCAGGCCATAAACTCTGCTCTCCTAATTCTCTTTCCTCTTTTAAATCAGTCAGGAACAGCATATTGCAGTTCCATGTTCTCCCCATGTTCCACAGGGCCTTCTGTTTAATCAGGTGTTGGATCGTTTCTCTGTTCTGCAATATTTATTCAGAATTGCCTACGGTCCCTTTCTAGATGTGGAAGCCCAGTTTTCTTCTTTTGTTACTTTTTTCCTTTTGAAAAAGGAATCTACCTTATCTTTCTTCAATCAAGGTCTTTGGATTTTCTTCTTCCTGTAATCTCAGATATTTATTTTCCTTATCATTCACTCACGTATGGTGGACTTTCTTGGAGATTAGCTCCCAAAATGTCTCAGCCTCCTGTGGTGGGCATTTCCTGGTTCCTGAGCCTAGCTACAGGGTAGGTTTGGAGGTAAGCCCGCGTCATTGCCTTGAAATGGCTCGCGCATTTGGTGCTACCTGATGCTGCTACAGTTGGGGGGAGCCAAGTGAGCTCAGAGTCCGTGAGTGTCAGTTCTGGGTTTAGGGGATTTTTTTTTAAACTTTCTTTTGGATTCCTGATGTCCTAGACCAGGGGTCCTCAAACTTTTTAAATAGGAGGCTAGTTCACTGTCCCTCAGACTGCTGGAGGGCCAGACTATAGTAAAAACAAAAACTTTGTTTTGTGGGCCTTTAAATAAAGAAATTTCATAGCCCTGGGTGAGGGGGATAAACGTCCTCAGCTGCCGCATCTGTCATGGAGGCCGTAGTTTGAGGACCCCTGCCCTAGACCACAAAGACTGCTAAAGTTGCTTTACCTTTGCTATGTAATTTCTGTTTTGAAGTTTGGAAGGTCATGGGGATCAGAGAAAATATCTTGTTGTTCAAGGGATCACATCCCAGTGACTGCAACAGAAAAAAGCAAGGGCAGGTGTAGGGGGAAGAAGTGTGTGAGAAACACTTGCTGTGTGCCTAGCCTTCTTGCTAAGTATCTACAGATATTATTCATTTGATCTTCACAACCTTGGGAAGGGGCTGCTACATTTTAGCCACATTTTTGCAGTTGAGGAAATTGAGGCAGATTTGCCCAGAATCACACAATCAGAGTCTGCTGAGCCTAGATTTGAACCTAGATCAGATAGGAAAGGACAGTGCTAGGAGCAAGCTGCCCCCATTTCTACTTCCCCTCCCCCCCTCCCCTTGAGAACAAGAAATGTGGAGCCTTGGGGAAACTTGAGGTTTTTGTGGGTGCCAGAAGCTGACCCAGGAAGAAATCTGAAATGAATGGAACTGTGGAGAAGTCTAGGGTCCAGCCAGAGCATGGGGCTAGGAGGGATCGCAGGGTCAGGGCACCTGAGGCTGGAGAAGCTGCAGGGCAGCATGGAGTCCTCAAAGTGCCCTTCTCTGAGAGGCAAATGGGGACGGTAGAGTCCCGCCTTGGCCCCGTCCCAGCTGTAGAAAGGACCAGGCAAGGCCCTAGAGGCAGAAGTTGTGCTGCTGCTACTCTGCGTGGGGATCCGAGGGAGGCCATTCTCAGGAAGTCTCCCCAGAATTCCTGACGTTCATGCCCTCTGCATGAGTTGGCTCTTTGATGTGTTTCTGACCATTAGAGCTTCTTGACTTTGGTTGTTAAGAAGCCCCCGTGGTTCCAGCCCCTGGGGACAAGGCAAGACAACTCCAAACCTAATGTGATCTCGTGTGCATCTTCCCACAGTGAATGGCGAGCAGGAGAATCGAGTCCAGAAGGGGAATGGCTACTTCCAGGTTCCTCCACACACCCCGGTGATCTTTGGCGAGGCGGGAGGCCGTACCCTGTTCAGGTAGAGCACTTTGGGGGCTGAGCCAGGCTCCTGGCTCTTTGGGGTTTGGAGGGAGGCAGACCTCCCAGATGGCCGTCTCACTAGGCATCGGTTATATGAGGAATGAGCACAGAGGCCAGGGAAGCCCTTAGGCAGATGCTGCTCATTCAGGTGTAAGTTGGACTCAATGGCTTCCAAGCCCCTTTCTAGCACCAAGATTGGTGCTAGAGTTAGCATTTTGGAATACAGGGACCCAAACCTTAGGGGCCCCCAAGGTTTTTTTCATGGCACAGAGATGGGGTGGTAATCACATTAATGAAGCATCTGCTGTGTGCCAGGCTCATGCTAATAATGCCAAAAAAAGAAAGGCTCCCAGCCCTCCAGGAACTTAGTGTAGTAGGGAAAGGCGGAACACAAGAGAGTTAAAAAGTTGTTGGGGAGCGACTGGCATGGGAAGTCAGATAAGGAACAAGAGGATTCTGCCTCGACCCCCTCATTAAATGTGATGGCTCTGCCCTTCATCCCGAGGTTGATGGGATCTCGCTTCTCCCAACAGGGAGATGTCTGGGGCCCAGTGTCTGGGGTCCAAGAGAAGCACCAGAAGTTGACTAATCGTGTGGCTAGTGGGGAATGAGGAGGGGTCTCAGTGAGACATAGTCACTCCCCTTCATCCCCCAGCCTCTGGGTGAGCCGTTCACAGGACAAAAAGACGGACATTCAGACCAGGGCACCTTGGCACTCTGGGACTTGAAGTACTTGTCCCATTCTTGTCAGAGTACAGGACAAGAAAAGGTCCAGAGCACCCTCATTCTCTGGCACACACACAGAAACATATAGTCACACACACACACACACACACACACACACACATTTTCTGTGGCTTCCCTGCTGACCCAAACCCACAGGTATCAGGTAGTGGCAGCAGCATAGAGGCCAGGGGCCTCGGGCCATCTGACCTCCACCTCCCTATTGGATGGAGGTGGTCACCCTCAGCTCATGGTAACTTGCGGATATTCATTTCTCCCTCAGTCTCCTGACTATCCCCACAGACAGCTGCTTTTGAATGACTTGGGGTAGGGGGGAAAGGGGGGCGGCCATGAAGGTGATGAGAGCTGGGAAAGGACCCTCTCTGTAAATTACTGGTCAGCGGGCCTCCCAGGGCTGCACCTGCCTCTCAGAGCATGGCTCAGAGGCGCATCGAGGGGGAGAAAGGCCTGCCTGTTGCTTCTCGTGGGTCTGTTTCCTGGCCTTGTGTCTTGGCCCGGGCCGGGAGTCACCAAACTCTCCGCCGCTTTGTGTGTGCACAGGTTGCTGTGTCGGGATTCTGGAGGGGAGACGGAGTCGATGCTGCTTAATGAGACAGTGCCCCAGTGGGTGATTGACATCACTGTGGATGTAAGTGTCTGCCTCTTCTCTGCTTTGTCCTCTTAAAGAACTGACGAGAGAAATGAAAGCCCGCTCGGGGCCTGAATGACCAAGAGCGTTGTAATGGTGACTGCCGGGCCCGCGGGGGGCTGGCCCTCCCTCCTGACAGGACCAAAATGGAATTTACTCTCTAACAACTTTTAAAAAGTGCATTCCCAGCCCCCGAGGAGCCCCCCACGCCTTAAAAAGCCATCTGGGCCCTCCACAACTATTGTCTCCTCTGTGTGTCTGGGAGCCGCCCCCAAAGGGACAACTTTCCTTGCTGGGGAAGTCCAGCAGCGAGGGCGGCGGCCTCTAGGCCTGTGGCCGAGTCCTTGGGAGGAGGCACGGGGCCGAGCCCGGTCCCATCTGGGCTTTGACCGCCCTGTTCAGAAGCTGAAGACGAAGGGGGCGCAGTTGAGGTTCCCAGCGCCTGGGTCTGCAGAGTTGAAGGCAGTTCTCCGCTTCACACCTCACGCCAGCTGGGGGCCCTTTCGGGGTGCCTAGCGCAAGCCAGGCCCACCCGACCGTCTTGCTCAGAGACAGTGTTCTCGCTTAGAAGCAATTGGCTCCTAGCGGCACTTTGTGAGGCGGGTCATCAGCACAAGGACAAGTCTCCAGCTTCCAGGGGGGCCGGCAGCTTGGAAGGGGAGGGGGGAGCAGCCGCCACGGGGGTCCGGACCTTTTGGCTCTGGGCCAGGCTCCTTTCCCCAACACCTTGCTGCTGCTTAGAGAGGAAATGAGGGGGCTTCTTGTCCCATTGGAGAACTCTCCAGGATGGAGGGCTAACTTGTTGAAAAGCCTCCATCGAGAAAGATGCTTGCTTTCTGAGAGGATGTAAACATACGTTGTGGGGATTTTTTAAAGGACTTGAGAGACCATCGTATGTATCAGAGGAGAAAAGTGTTTCTAACTTGGATGTTGTCGTGTGTTTTCCATCAGAGCATTTGCTGTTTTTGTTCCTATTCCAATATGAACTTCCGCACTTTTCTGATGAATTTTTTTCAAGGCTATTTATGGGGTCTGGTACTTTGTTATGAGAAAATCCTATCAAATTGTAAAATAAATTTTAATTAAAAAGCGTGAGTTTAATCGTGGTTCAAGGTAGCTTTCTCTTTTCTATTAATTAGTATTCAATTGTAATGATATCATATTTTCTTTCAGAAAAATATGCCCAAATTCAACAAAATTCCCTTCTACCTCCAACCTCACTCATCTTCAGGGGCAAAAACCTTAAAGAAGTAAGTGGAGTCGTTGGGCCTTTTGTCTTACTAAGTCCTAGTAGTTGGGACAGGCTCCTTTATGTTCTGTGGTCAGAGAAGAGAAGGTGCCCTTAGAAAGTTGCAAACTAAAGGGTTTCTGCTAGAACAATCTGGGCTGGGGTTCCTTAACCGTTCCTCACGATTGATTTGTAATCAAGGCTCGAGGGTCACTTCCCAGGGCCTTGAGATCCAGCAACCCGTCCCCCCACATTGTCCATTGGAGGGTCAGCCGTGTGAGGTCACAGACGGCACTCATTGTCTTAGCAGGGACCCCTGGGAAAGTCCTCGGAAGACCTCCCTCCCTGCCAGTGTCGGTCCGTTCTCGGAGCCAGTCCCCTAACGGTTAATTGGTAGAAAATGAATTTTGTCTTTGCCTTTCACCTTCTGACCACATGCCCTTTCCCTTCCCCTTCCCAGAGATAGACTGTCTGCCAGTGACATGCTCCAGGTCAGGAAGGTGATGGAGCATGTCTACGAGAAAATCATAAACTTGGACAGTGAGTCTCAGACCACCAGCTCGTCCAATAACGAAAAAACGGGAGAGCAGGAGAAGGAGGAGGACATTGCCGTGCTGGCGGAGGAGAAAATTGAACTTTTGTGCCAGGACCAAGTGAGTTGACATGAGGACCTTCCCCATGGGAGGGGGACAAAGAGATGGCAGATCCCGGGGTTGAGATGTTCCAACCCCAAGAGGGCCTGCCCCAGGACGGAGTGGCCAGTGGGAGCCCCGGGTCACTCTCCAGCCTGGAGGCTGGGCTGAGGGCGTGCCGGGCCTAGAGCCAAGGGAAGGAGGGGGAACCCAGGTGTCTAAACTGTCAGAGCTTCGTGTCAGGGGTGCTGGGAGTGGGGGGCTGGTCTCCCTCCAAGGCTGTTTTGACTTACTTGGGAGTTGGGGGATAGGAGACATTGTCAAGTTAGTTAATAAAGAGATTGCTCTGATGGGCTTGAAGGATGTTGGGGATGGGCAGAAGGCTAGAGTATTGCAGGCAAGTGGAGGGTCATGACAGGAGGGTCTCTGAGGCAGGTGGAGGGTCCGAGAGGTCCACGCCAGCCTCAGACACAGTGCTGCATCTCTGAGCAAGTCCCTTCATGTCTGCTTGCCTCAGTTTCTTCTGCTGTAAAACAGCGACAGTGATAGCCTCCTCCCCCCCAGGACTGACACCATTTGTGAAAGGCTTAGCCCCATCTGGCTCACCTTGGATGCTTAATAAATGCTTGTTCCTTTCCTTCTGTTCTATCCCTTGGTGGGGGGGAAGCGGGGGAGGCAGGCTAAAGGGAAACAAGCTTTTCAGGCCCGAGTTGATTAGATGGATGGCAATGCCATTGACAGGGATGCAGAAGGGAGGAGGAGGGCCAGGTGGGGGCCAGCACTGCCCCCCGCCCCCCACGGGCTTCCCGGCTGGCTGCTTGTGTCGGCTCTGCCCGCTTTTCCTCCGGAGTGTCCTATGCCTCGGTAGCCCGGGGCCTTTGAATGTGCTTGTGAGCTTGCGGGGAGCTCCTGGTGGAAGACGAGGATCAGAGACGGCCCTGGGAGGCACGTTTGGCAGGCGGCCCAGCGTGAGGGCCGAGGCGGGCTGTCCGTGTCGATGCTTCCATTGTGGCATGAAGACAGAGCGCCGCCCGTGCCCTCACTACGGGCCCCGGGCCGGGTGCAGTGGGCTGCAGAGGCTCCTCGTTACAGAGGCCGCCAGCCCCCCACCCCCGCGGGCCGGCGAGCCAGAGCCGAGCTCAAGGCCGTTTCATCCTTTCCAGGTTTTGGATCCGAACATGGACCTTCGAACAGTCAAACACTTCATATGGAAGAGTGGCGGCGACCTGACCCTGCATTACCGCCAGAAGTCCACGTGAGGCTGTGAGGGCGGACACTCCTGGGTATTCATGTCCTGACCTTCCTGTCGTGGTCCCGAGAGTAATACTACCTAGTGAAGCCCACTGAGCCCCCGCAGTAGCGAGACTTCTAACGACTGATTCAGTACGGACCGAGATTATCCCTTTTACCTGAAGTGACTAATAGAGATGTAATATAGAACCTGGTCTGCACGGCCCAGGCTCCTGTCTGTCCCCAGGGGAGGCAGCGTGTGGGGGGGAGGGAGGGGTGTGAGCAGCGCCCGCCAGCCGGGGTAGACTGCCGCTTCTCTCTCCCCAAAGCCGCCTCTGCGTCAGGAGACACCCCAGGGCCGTGTCTGTCGCTGTGTTCCAAATGTAATTCCAACCTGCACGATGTCTCGCCTTTTTTTTTAAGCACATTCCATTCAGAGCGCTCCCCGATGACCTTCCCGGACAGTCGCCCAAAAACCCCATCGTCGTCACCGTTCAGAGGCCGGGTCTTTTTTTTTTTTTTTTTTTTTTTTAAAGGGGGGGGGGTGCATCTTTGAACCCTTGACAGCAGTCCCTTGAATTACAAACTCGGGGTCGGTGATAGACTTGGTTCTCACTACTGTACCAGATGTGTTCTCGAAGAGAGATGGGTCGCAGTTCAGACATCCTGAATCGGAACGCTCCAGAACACGGCAGGGTCAGGCCGGGGACGCCGGCTGCGATACCAGAAGCGACCCACTTTTCAGCAGGAGCCGGTTAAACCGTAGCCGTCTCAGCTCTTCCTCCCTGCGCTTCATCCACTGAAGTGCAGGTTACGGCTCCGGGTGGAAACCTGAACTCTCGTAAAACTCTTAAGAGCATTCTGAAATTTTAACTTCATTTAAATGTTACCTAAAGTTTATGTCAGAGTAAAGGAGTATCATAGCAGGTTAATTTGATGTTCATAATCTAAAAGTAGTTCTTTGTTTTTCCAAAGTTTTATATGCATTTTTTGGTTGTATCTAGAGCTTCTTTTCACTGTTCTTTCTAATGATCTAAAGCTTTCATACAGTCATCTGGGTCTTGTATAGAGTTTAACTTATTGGGGGATAAAACATTTCAACTTTTGGCAGGGAAAAAAACAAAAAACAAAGCACCTTTGGATTCTCCCCAAAGGCCGATTGTCCACAGAACAGGTCAGAGGTCCACCCCGAGAACTTGTGTGAGAGGAGACTCGTGTCCCAAGCCAGAAGCACAAGTGCCTTTGGAGGGTGGATTGTTCCGTGCAGATTTTCTTCCTGGTCTTGCTCCGGCCCCTCCCATGGCGGAGGCGGGTGGGAGGGTGTTGGGGAGAGGGAGAGGTCTTGTCTACAACTGGGGGGAGGGGGCAGCTCTGGGGCCATGAGGTTCCAGGTCCCAGTTGACTCTGTGAGCTCTGGGCTCTCACTCCCATCAGGCTTCATTTGGAAAGCAGCCGGTTCCTGCCTCCTGCCCGACACCACACTCAGTCCCTGGGCGCGTTCCGCGTGATGCACCGTGGGCTGTGCTGGCAACAACGCGTGTGAATCAAATGGAAGAAATCGGGCGCCGTCGGAACTCGTCAGGCGGCCCCCGATCCTACACCCGGTTGGCAGGAGTTCCTCCGGGTCCCTGTGGGTGCCCACCTTTTACAGACGCTGCTGCTTCTACTTTGAGGGGCCTTCTCTCCACCAGGGCCCTCTTTAATTCCCTCCCTCCCCTTCTCTTCTAACCAACTCGATAATGCAATTTCAGGAAAGTTTGACAGTCTGCAATGCCAAAAGGGTAAATAATCTGTATTTCACAGTTGTATAGAATAAAAGGCTTTAGTTAAAATATTGCAGATCTGGGTTGCACTTATTTTTAACTCCTTGTTGTCACCTTCCCCTTTAAACGGTTTTCTTAGACCCCGATTTCAGGCTGGCGCTAGATTGATTTGGCATCTGTTGGTAGGGCGGTTCGATTTAAAAATGGTTATTTAGGGTAATGGGGGGTGGGGTGGGGTTGGGGTTGTGAGGAACTGACGTGAGACAGTTTGTTTTTTAAGTGGTTCCCGATACACCAGGGATCGCGCCAACAACCGCAGTGAACAGAAAGCAAAACCAGCCCTGGCCTCAAGGAGCTTATGCTCTGGTGGGGGAGGGCCCGTGCACACGTGCTCTGCCAACAAGTGGCAGACAGACAGACTAGAGGGAATAAGAGAGCGCCAGCCCCAGTTTTTTGTACCAACCCGAAGCGTAGCTGAGGGGCCACAGCCCCATGGTGACCCTGAACCCCAGGCTACGGAGAGGGAAGAAGGGCCAGGATTGAGGGGCTTTCAAAGCCAAACGAGATTTTCCATGGGATCCTCAGGTAACGGAGAATGGGAAGGTGGAATGGTCAGAGCCAAGGGTGGTTGGACCTGAGGCGGGGGGAGACTCGGGGCAGCCGAGGGAACAGAGAACGATGGTGGGGCTTGTGAGGGCGTTGACTGGCTGTAGAGTTCTCGCCTCCGCTGCCACAGCCAGGGGGAGTCAGAGGTGAGATCTGAACCCAGGAAAGGAATCGGTCCCGGGCCAGGTTTTGCCACCAACTACCCGAGTGTGTAGCCGAGGGTCTACCTGGCTCTGGGGTTGTTGTGTGCTAATTAGCAGCGAGGGCCAGGTTCCCTCCTTAATCCACTGCCCCAAGATCCTCGGATCTCAGAGGTAATTTTTGTTGCGCAGAGTGACAAATGGGAAATAGGAAGATTTGCACCTTTTTAAACCTATATTGGATTGGTTACTCCTTGGGGATGAGGAGAAAAATTTGAAAGGGGAATGTCAAGAAGGTATCTGCATGTATTTGGAAAAATAAAATGGTATTTAAAAGGATCTGGAAGATGGGAGAGAGAACAAACATCTGTGAAGTGCCTACTATGTGCTAGGCGCCTCTGACAAACAGGACCTCCCGAGCTTCACGACAACCGCAGTGAGAGCGAGGTGCCGGTGGTGGCGGCTGCTCGGGCCATCGTGGGAGCCCCCCCGGAGCCCACGTCCTTGACCTCGCCCGGCGGACTAGTGCAGCCCGGGCCTGTGCTTCCTGGCGGGAATGGGCCCAATGGCCTCCCCTGGATAAGGAACAAAGGAGGTTAAGGCTCGCCCCCTTAGTCAGGCCCAGCTCCGTCCCCCCCCCCCCCCCCCCGGGCCCACTCAGCAGCCAAGGCTCTCCGGCATTGCTGTCCTGGCCCCGACCAAACCCGCCCCCCACCCCTGTGGGTCCTACTGGACTTTGTGCAAGAGAACACAGAAAACAAGGACGAGCCTGCAAACTAGAACATCTTTATCGAAAGGCCAAGGAATCTCCCAGAGTATTAAAGGGTTCCCCGTCACCATCGCCCCCCCAGAACTGGGAATCACAAGCCTGCCACTGCCTGGGCCCGCCCCTCCCACAGACGGGCATATTTCGGGGGCTTTGCGGCCCAGGGGAGAACGGGGCTCAGGAAGGCCTGGTCCTTCCACCGGCCCCAGCCTCCCCCAAATCCCACCCCCTCAATTCCCACCACATGCACCCAGCAGCGTGGGCTGGCCCAGGGCGATCAGGCTGGGAGATGGCCCGGTCCTGCAGCAGAGCCCTGGCCCCTAATGATTGCACTGTGCAGCCCATCCCCTCCAGGGGGCCCCGGCCCCTCTCACTATAAATAATCGGTCCGGATTCAGAAAGGGAGACAGCAAGCCTCCCGTTGAGACAAAGACAGCCCATGGGCAGCCCCCTGGCCCTCGGGACCCCTCTGAGCCTTCCCTGCAGGGGCGCCCCGCTGCTTCCTTGGCCGGGCCCTTTGGCCGCCCACTGGAACCGCCCCCTGCACCAGTGACGGAACTGAGCAGCTCCAGACAGCCAGTTCCCACCCGTGCCATCGGTGGCTCGGGGGGCTTCCCAGAAAGGCCAGGAAGGTCCCCTCGCTTTTTTCCTACCCCAGAGATCCAGGAGTTCAGTCACGGGGCTCTAACTGCACAAAGTCCGCTTCCCCTTCGCGAGCTGGCCGGGCCCAAGGCTCCGAAGGCCCCCAGAGCAGCTGAGTCAGGGCAAAGTGCTCGATCTGGCATCCCGCCGGGGCTGTGGGCGGCCCGGGCAGCAGCGCGCTCCTGACCGCCCGCCATCAGGCTCCCGGTCTAGACAGCGGGGATCACCAGAGGTCGTCGGCGCTGGGACACTGGGGAGGGCACAAAGCCGGGCAGTCTCTGGGGGGCGGCCGAATGTGCGGAAGCGTTACTTGAGGGCAGGGCCCGCCTCCTCGGACTCGGCCAGCACCCGGCCGTCCCCAGCAACCGGCCCCTCTGCCTGGACTGGGAGGAGGTCGGGGGCTTCGGCCGTCTCCAGCGCTGCCTTGGAACAGACGTCGTTGGAGAGGCTCGCCGGTGAGCTGGGTTCCGGCTGCTGCGAGTGTGGCCTGGAGCCATCTGGGACCGAGCCTTCGGGAGCTTCATCTGAAAGCCAGAGAATTGGTAATTCAGTGGGAAAACACAAGACACAACGGACACGGCAGCAATGGCTATGAAAGACGTCCTGAGAGGTCGGGCCTGGCCCAAGTGCCCGGGAGGGTCAGGAGCACAACCTCTGACCCCTGAAAGCCACAGGGATTCCGGGCTCCTTGCACGGGCTCTGGTTGGTGAATGGGGCACCGGCAACAACTCCGGCCTAAAATCAGACCCGGAACTCTCCCACAGCAGGGGGTGTTCTTCTCCAGGCAAACGCTCAGACCCCCACGGGCAGGGAGCCACAGGGTCGGCCCCCCCACCCCCATCACTTCAGAAATCCGTGCAGCTCGGTGGTTTCTCTGACCCTCCTAAGGCCAAGGGCCTATGGACCAATGGCCTCCCATGGAGAAGTGCCCACAAGCCCTTCCCGACCCCTGCACAACTCTACGCCCAAAGCAGTCCCTCGAACTGCTGGAGGGATCCCCCAATCACGAGCTCTCCCCTTACCCCCCAAAAAGAAGGCGGTGGGAGAGGTGGGGTCCAGGGGAGGTGTGTGAAAATCCCAAAGCTGCTCCTAGCTCTAACACTAAGGAAAAAGCTTGAAATGCCAAAGGCCGAGAATGACAGGGAAAGATAATGCAGAATGTTGGAGGGGATGTGGGAAAACAGGGACACTGATACATTGTTGGTGGAATGTGAATACATCCAGCCATTCTGGAGAGCAATTTGGAACTATGCCCAAAAAGTTATCAAACTGTGCATACCCTTTGATCCAGCAGTGTCTCTACTGGGCTTATACCCCAAAGAGATACTAAAAAAGGGAAAGGGACCTGTATGTGCCAAAATGCTTGTGGCAGCCCTGTTTGTAGTGGCCAGAAGCTGGAAAATGAATGGATGCCCATCAATTGGAGAATGGTTGAGTAAATTGTGGTATATGAATGTTATGGAATATTATTGTTCTGTAAGAAATGACCAGCAGGGCGAATACAGAGCGGATTGGCGAGACTTACATGAACTGATGCTGAGCGAAATGAGCAGAACCAGGAAATCATTCTATACCTCAACAGCGATACTGTATGAGGATGTATTCTGAAGGAAGTGGATTTCTTCAACAAAGACAAGATCTAACTGAGTTTCAATTGATCAAGGATGGACAGAAGCAGCTACACCCAAAGAAAGAACACTAGGAAATGAATGTAAACTGCTTGCATTTTTGTCCTTCTTCCCAGGTTATTTCTACCTTCTAAATCCAATTCTCCCTGAGCAACAAGAAAACTGTCTGGTTCTGCACACATAGATTGTATCCAAGATCTACTGTAACCTATTTAACATGTATAGGACTGCTTGCCATCTTTGGGGAGAGGGAGGAGGGAGGGAGGGAGGGGAAAAATCAGAACAGAAGTGAGTGCAAGGGATAATGTTGTAAAAAATTACACAGGCATGGGCTCTGTCAATAAAAAGTTATTTAATTAAAAAAAAAAATGTCAAAGGCCGGGGAACCCCACAGAGAGCGGCTGAACCAGGAGAAGGGCCGAGGGGCCCAGAAGGTGACAAGATCCCAAAATGGCACCGGGGCCAAGCCCAGAGAGTCCAACGTCTCTGCCGGCGTGGGCAGCGCGCATTTAGGGTCGGGAGGCCGTGAACTTGAGGCCTCAATTCAGCCCCGTGGAAGGAGGGACCTTATTTCAAAGAAATAGCGAGAGTCACATTTAAAACGATTTTGGAGAGGACGGAGAGCACAGTGTTCCAGAAGAGAGAGAGAAGGTGAGCGTGGGGGTCCCCCGGGGGAAGGTGCACAGGGGCAGAGCCTGACCGGGCCCCTTCGGGCAGCACAGCCTGTGCTGACCCGGCCATGAGGGACCTGGCACAGGGTGGGAAAGGTTCCAACTGCGGGGAAAGCCAGAGCGGCTGCTGGGGGGCGAGGGGCTGCAAGCAGGGCACCGAGAGTGCCCCGCCCCCCACGAACACTTCCTCCTCCCAAAGGGACGGAAACAAGGGAGCACAATTCTCTCCAACCAGGGAGGAGGCCCCGGGACCGGCCCCACAAGGCCCCGCTCCACGAGACAACCAGGCCCGGGATTTCGTCATCTAAGGAGCGCCGGGGATCGGGGACAGCGGATCTCCAGGGGCTCAAGACAAAAACGCCAGAGAGAAAGACGGGAAGGCCCAAGATTGAAGGGCTGCCCTACCTGAGGCACTGAGCCGAGCACCAGAACAAAGCGGCCAAAGTTCGGTCCTCGCCCTCGAGGGGCTTCCGGGGTGACCAGGAGAGATCGGTAGAGGGAAGCCCAAGAGTCGGGAGGGGCTGAGGAAGCCTTCCCCGGAGGGGAGAGGGGTCCAAGGAAGCCAAGAAGGAAGCGGAGGGAGAGCGATTCGGGACGGGGGGAGACCAGAGAGCGAGCCCAGAGCCCAGCAACAGGGCCTTGTTCCAGAGGGGCCACAAGGCCTGGGCCCGAGTGGGGGAAGCCTGGGGGAAGGTGAGGAGGAAGGCCTGGGAAGGTAGGAGGGGTGGGTCAGGCAGGGCTCCCAGTGCAGAGGAGAACGCCGGGTTGTTACCGGGGAGCGCTGAAGCTTCCTGCGGCCGGGGTGACACGGGCTGCCCAGGGCTGCTTTTTTGAGGAAAATCAGGGTGGACTGAAGGGGGGAGAGCAGAAGGCCGGGTGAGAGCCTGGGGGGGGGGGGGGGGGGGGAGAAGGGACAGCACCAAGGGGGGAGGGGCGGCACTCACGGCCGGCCACCAGAGTTCCCGGGACGGGGCGGCCGGAGCACCGTGGGAGGCCTGGCTGGCTCCCAGACTGGGGGGCTCAGGGAGGACGGTGCTGGCAGTTAGAGCAGCAAGGAAGGGGGCAGGCGGGGGAGACGGGGATGGGGCTGCTCTGTACAAGTTTGAGATGCCTGGGGCCCATGGCCCGAGCCAGCAGGAAGCTCGACAGAAAGATGAGGGGGGTGAGGGCAGTGGTCGGCGCTGAATCTCAGCCAGCCTGAAACAGCCCACGGGGGATGGGGCTCCCTCAGCAACGCCTTCTGAAGAAAACATTCAAAATGATTTGGAGGGGCAGCCAGGGGGGCGCAGTGGCCAGAGCACCGGCCCTGGAGTCAGGAGGACCCGAGTTCAAATCCAGCCTCAGACCCTTAACGCTTCCTGCTGTGTGACCCTGGGCAAGTCACTGAACCCCCAGTAGCTCAGCAAAAACAATCAGTATGAAAGAGGAATTGTCGAAAGAGCTGGAGATAGAAGCCAAAGCGGGATCACTGGGTGGGCCCAGCAAGGATTCATGTCCGATACCCGTCTTGTGTGAGAGAGAGAGAGACAGAGACAGAGACGGAGAGGGAAAGAGGAGGAGAGAGAGAGTGAGCATGGGGCCTGAGGGTCAGGCCTGGGACCCTCAGGGAAGGCCCAGGGGGATGTTTCCCAGGAAAGGTGAGCTCTGCTCTGGGCACGTGGGTGGAACAGCCCGGCTCTGGTCTCCTTGATCCCCTGCCAGGGAGGCCGGCCACTGGGGGGCTGGCCCCGACCCCCTCACGCCCCGTGGCCCGGGCACCAGAACAAAGGGGAGGTGGCGTTCAGGCCCTGTCAGAGCCCACGGAACGATCTTGGAGAACAGACGTGGCCCCAAAGGGCAGACAAGGGTGGACGGCCCCACAAGCTCCCGGCCCGAGGCCCTGCCTCTCCCGCCGAGGGGCTGGAACCTCCGAGCCGAGGAAGGCTGGAGAAGGTGCAGGAGGAAAAGGGACAACAGTGTCCTGCCAGACCGATCCTGCCCCCTTCTGGACAGGAGGACCGAGGTGGCCGATCGGGAAGAGCTTGGATGAAGCCTTGGCTGAACTCCCCCGGCCACAGGGGTCCAGAAGGCTCAGCCAGACCCAGGGCAGGGCCCCGGCGCTGACAGAAGGCCTGGAGACCCCGGTCAGCCCCACGTCGTCTACCACTTCAGCCAATCACCTCGATGAAGGCGGAGAGCGGGAACCACAGCCAACCCCCGGGGTTCGAGATGTGGCCAAGCCCAGTCAGAGGATGCTTATTAGCCCACGGCCTGGCTGGAGAGCAGTCCGTGTCTGAGTAGGGGGGAGAGGAGGGGGGTGTGATCCCCAAGCTTATACACGTCCGCAGGGTGACACAGCAGCCCCGCAGGCAGCGTAACTGCAGGCAGAGCCTCTGGGATCGCAGAGGGACTGGGGGGGGGGGGCCTCCCTCATTCTACCGGTTCTGGACCCCCACTTTGGGACCGATGCTGGGATGGCGGCGAATGGGCCAGGGAGCACATGCAAGGGGAAGAGTCCCAAAAGGCTCCTTTTGGGCCCTACAGGGTCCCAGCACGGACGGAAGAGGAATGAGATTTGTCTGCTGGGCCCCAGAGGGAGCCCCAGGGGAAGGTCTAAGCCACAGAGGCCATCTGGGGGCCCTGGGCCGCCTGTGGGCATCACTCCCCAGAGGCTTCTGAGCAAGGGCTCCTTGTCACCTAGGTGACTGAAGAAACGCCCTCAAAACTCCGGGGGTGCCGAGTGCTCGGCCCATGTTCCCCTGACCAAGGAGCGCCCCCAGGGCCGGGAGCCCCGCGTCAGGCGTGAGCCGGTTAAGGGTCCTCCCACCCTGGCAGCCGGAAGGAGGAAGGCCAGGCGACTGTGCCGGGCTCTGGGGAGCACTCACTCACTCACCGTTATTTGCAAGTGGCTCTCTGCTGGGGAGGACGCTCTCAGTTCCCATCACAGACTCCCCCAAAGAGGGGAGGGAGACGGAGGAAGCCGTGCTGGGCAGGGGCGCGATGTCAGTAGTGTCCAAAAGGGCAATGCCCGAAACATCAAGAAACCCTGGGGAGAAAGAGGGATGTGTCCTTCAGAGGCCGCTGCCCGCCGCCCAGGCCTTGGGGCCCCACCGGACCCCCCTTCCCCCCCCCCCCCCTGCTGCTTCTTTCCTGCCCTTAGGGTGTTTCGGAGCGACTAGTTCTGCCACTGCTTTCCCCAAACTCGGAAATTCCCAGGGACCGAGCGGGGTGGGGGTGGGGGGGGGCTGCCAAACTACCCAGACTCCTGGCACCACAGGACAGACCCCACAGCTGATGGAAGCCCAGGGCCCAGCAGGGTCATCTCTAAACCCAAGAAGGAAGGAAGCGGGAGAGCTGGTGTGCAGTGGGTGGAGCCCCAGCCCCGCAGTCAGGAGGACCTGAGTTCAAACCTGCCTCAGACACTTAACACTTCCTAGTGTGTGACCCCAGGCAAGTCACTTAGGCCCAACTGCCTCAGGAAAAAAAAAATGTAATAAGGGAGAAAAGAAACATGGCAGGCCCTGGGGGGCCCAGGCTGGTCTAAAAGGGAGTGACCAAAAACCATGGGGACGGACTTCGGAAAGACCCCCTGCCTGGTCCCATCCCCCCCAGGGGGCCACCCTCTGTAAAGCAAACACCAAAGGACACCGCCCCGGAGTGCGGGAGGCCTGTGGTGACGCATCTGGGGTCTGCTGCAATCACACCATCTTCTCAGAAGGCTCTTTGGGTGCAGAGCCGCACGGGGGTCTCCTCTGAACGCCTCCTTCTGAGCAAAAGCCGCTGCGAGGCGCAGCATCTTCGGGGCCAGAGAGGACACCGAGTCTTTCTCCGTCTCCACAGCAACGAGACCGGGCCCTTACCTGGGTCCATGACGCGCTGGACGGGGGGCGGAGGCTGAAGCGATGTCCCCACAGGACAGGCGTCGCTCCCGGAAGCTGCGGACCGGTCCACGTCGAGGACGTCTGGGGCCCCGTCGAACGGGGAGTCGGGGGCCTGCAGCGAAGCCTGCCATGGACCAAGAAGCCAAGGGGGCCCAGGTGTTACTGGGCATGAGGGGGAGGGGGGCCCTCCCCGGCCCACCGCTCCTTGTGGGGTGCTGGGACGGTGGTGAGCACCAGAACCCCCAGCCCGCGCTCCACCCCCGCCCTCTGCCCCCTCCTGGAAGGAGGTCAGAGCGGGCCTTGCCAGGAAACATGAGGAGTCCCCTAAATGAAAGGAACTTCAAGGGTTCTCAAAGCCAGTCCTGTTTCTGGCAGCACTTGGTCCATTCCAACCCCTCAGCTTCTGAATCTAACATCCAGGAATCCCCGACTTCCCTTGTTTTCTAGCCCATTCTAGCAGCACCCTGGGCAGCAGCTCCTCCGTGCCCCCGTCACCGCCCCCCCCCACCAGGAGATAGGATGCACCACAGAAAAGACCTGTGGGAAGCCCGTGGGGTTGCCCACGTGAGCGGGCCGACCTGCTCCTACCTCGGTATAGCCTCCCTGGACCGGGCTGGACGACAGGGTCTCGGGGGGGAGGGCCGCGGGCAGACCGGTCTCCTGGGGCTTCTTGGGGCTGACCGTCGGGATTCGGTGCAGGTACCCATATCCGATTCCACACCCTAGACTGTGGGACACCATAAAGAACAATGGGATCCAGGTCTTTTTGCCCCGGGCTCCACCTCCTCTGTCTCCTCCCCTGGTTCATCAGACTCTTTATTATAACAACAGCCGGCCCGCAGGGCTGATGGGCAGCCCCGGGACCCCAATTCGGACCAGGGGGTCTCTCTAGAATTAACCACTTTAGCCTGAGCAGATTTTTAAAGCCAGGAGGTGTCGTTGGCAAAGTAAGACCACCCGCCAAGACGCCGGTCCTCCGCTGAGTTCTCCGGGACGCGGAGGGCTTTCTAAAGCCCAGCTCGGTCCGGCCCCCATTCGGACAAACGGACGGACAACGCTGCCGCCCCCCGGATGTCTGGCTCGGGCCCGGCCCGGGCAGTCACCCGATGCCCAAGGCGACCTGGTCGCACCCGTGAGTGAGGGCGGGGCTTTCTGCGGCTTCTCGTCGGCGGGCCAAGCTAGCTTTATCGATAAGACTCATCCCCGAGACAATGAGCGCCCACCCCTGGCAGGGAGCCGAAGGACCCATGGGTAGGGCCACCCAGCAGGACGGTACCTTCCTTCTCCACCCCAGGCACTATTGGGAGTCACAACCACCTCACGGCATAAGTCGGTCTCGGAGTTATAAACCATCAGCTTCAAGGGCTTCCCCTCATGGGACTCGATGAGCGTGAAGAAGTCCTCTGACTAAGGGAAAAACAGGACACCTCGCCACTTTAGCCCTGCGACCAAGCCCCTCCCCTCCCCTCCATGGGGCACAACGGACCCCTCGGCACAGCCTCCGGCACAAAATGGATCCCAGGATCTGGAGGCAAAGCTCCATCATGACCATCTGCTCGGCTTTGCTGGAGACGCCGAGGCAGGAGGGCGCAGGTGGTACAGGCCCTCGGGGGGAGGGGAGGGGAGGTGGGCACAGTCCTAGAGGGAGGAGGGCGCAGGTGGTACAGGCCCTTGGGGGGGGGACAGGTGGATACAAATCCTCTGAGGGGGGAAGAGAGGTGGACACAGCCCCAAGGGGGTGGGGGCTTCCTCACCTCCTGGAGAATTTGGTCAGAGCCGACCACATAGTCCGTGTGGGGCATTGCCAGGGCGGGGAGAAGGCCCACGCCTGGGAGAAGAACCGGGGGCCCCTCAGTGTCTCCCGACAAACAGGAAGACCAAAAAAACCCCGGTAAGACCTTTGGACAGAGGGTCCAAATGGTCCCAAAGGAAGCAACGAAAGGTTGGAAAGGGAGCGGAACACAGTGGGCTTAACGGACTGGAGAATAAGGCGGAAATGATCCCTTTTCGAAAAGCAAGTCCCTGAGGTGGGAGGACAAAGGACGGCCACGTCTCCTGGGGACAAGGGCCAGAAATGAAGCCCGACCCACAGTCCTTGAGGGCAAGGCTGAACACCGTGATGCTGCAGAAAGACCCGCTCTCCGAGGCTTTCGTCACAAAGCGGCTGTTCTGGATTCTGGGAGTGGAAGAGGGGGCCGACCCCGGGAGGCTCCCCCCGCTGGGAACAGCCCTGGGATGGGGCGCCCAGTTCCAGGCAGAGGGGGTCCAAGGGGAAGGCAAACTGTCGGGTCAGAAGGGGGGCCAGCAAAGAGCAAGCCCGCACTGTCCCCCAGAGGGCAGGGAGGCCAAGGGGGCAAAAGAGAAAACAAAGCCCCGGAGGGGGACTGGGCCGAGGAATGGCCAAAAGCCACCGGGAGGCCCAGTCCCTCCACCCCCCACAGTGCTCACAATTTGTAAAGCCCTGGGGGGAGACCCTATGCCCAGGGAATGGGGGGCCACTGAACAAATGGTGGAGAATGAATGTAAAGGAGCAGCCCCCAGGCTGGGGGAACTTGGTGGCTGTGGACGAGCCGGATGCGGACCAAAGGCCCCCCTTTGGGGCAGAATCTGTGTGGCCGCTGGGACGGCCAAGAGTGCTTTGCAAACCCTAACCGCTCTATACCCGGGCACCAAAACCGGCCTCCCCTGAGGACCCAGTTTGAGGGATTCAGTCCCCAGAGTCTGGAGGGAGAGGCAGCAGCCAAGGCCGTGGGGAATGGGCTTCCCTGAGGCTGGGGAGGGAGGAAAGCCCCCGTCTGGAGGGCGTCGGGCCTGATGCCCACACTCGGTGCCGGCCTGGGACAGGACTGACTGAGGAAGGCCCCCACAGAGAAGGAGAGCAGGGGGCCGAGGAGCCCAGCCACTCGGGGGGTCTGCAGCATGGGGAGAGATGGGGATCCTTCGGCAGTCAGGCAGGACTCAGGGGGAGAGCAGGAGCTGCCCGAGCCAGGGGCTGGCCCACCCCCAGCCCCAAACATCCCCAAACCGGGGCCCTCCCTGCGGCACAGCGCGGCCGTCTGCTTACCAACACGTGCCAGACGTGCTCGTTGGCCCTCTGGAAGCTGCAGAAGCGCACGCTGGCCCCCAGCAGGCCCTGGCCCCCCCACATATTGCTGGGGACCACCTCCACCTCGCGCACCCTCAGCGTCTTGATGCTGTACACCTCCAGCTTCACCGGCTTCTCCATGTTGGCCTTCAGCAGGTCCTTCAGGGTGCTGCTCTCCTTGTTCTGCCATTGGGGAGAGAAAGGGGAGGGTCCCCCAAAGCTTCTTCCTGTTAACACATCCTGAGACCCACAGAAAAACCACCCCAGCCCCACCCACACAAAAGGAGGAAAACCTGCCAGCGCCCAGGGTAAGGCAAAACAAGGGCAGCCCCTGGACTCACCAGCCTGGCGTGGCCAATGGTGATGATGAAGTCGAAGAAGGGCTCCAAGCCGGCCTGCTGAGCGGGGGAGTTCTCCTGGACCTGCAAATCGGGCCCAACATCAGACCGAGAAAACCTCCCAGCACTCGGAGCGTCCTCTGCGAGTCTCACCGCCTCCTCCCCCCAGCCCCCCAAGGCCTCCCGGGGGCCTCTCCGGGCCTCCCTCTTAAGAAGTCCCATCAAAAGCAGTTTTATTTCCATACCCAGAATCCCTGGCCCACAATCAGCACTTCATAAATGCTCACTGACACAGAAGTAGCGAGGAGGGGAGGGCGGCGGCAGGAGCCGAAGGAGCTGCAGCAGCAGCAGCACTAGTAGCTGTAGCAACAATAATAATAACTAGGACTCATGTAGCACTTTAAGGGCACTTAAGAGGCATTTTCTCATTGCTCACAACTCCACGGGGTAGGCTTCCTTAACACCCCCATTTTACAGACGAAAAAAATGAGGGGAAGGGACTTGCCCAGAGCACATGCCAGAAAGTGTCCAAGCTGAATTTAAACTCGGGCCTGTCCGGCGCGGGGTCCCGGCTCTGCCCGCTCTGTGACCCGATATGGAACGAGCAGCCTTTTTGGAGGCTCTGACTTACAGATTGCCCTGGGACCACCCACCCATTAAACCCGGGAAGCTGAAGGAGGCATTCAGTGACTCGGGTCACTCAATCCAATTATAGGCAGAGACCACGTCCCTGGAGTCCTGCAGATCAGGGGTCTGGGACTGCCCATGGGATGGGAGTCCAGGGCTGCCCATAGGATGGAGGGGGGAGGGGGTTCAGATCTCGGATCTAACCTTTCTTTTGATTCACCCACTGTTTTCCCCTTTAACTGACTACCTAAAGTAGACGACTTTCTCTTTGGGAAAACATTTCTAAAAACAACCAGCAAGCCCTTCCCCCTACATTGCCAACGGCTGCCAGATTGGGAGAAATGGGAGAAGAACGTTCCCGTGACCTGTGCATTTGGGGAGGTGAAGGATTACAAGCACCAAGCGGCTGCACGAGCCCCGGCCAGATTCATTCTGAGAGGGCGTGAGGCCCCCCTGAGGAAAGGGCAGGATCTGGATGAGGAAGAGAAGGCAGGTGGTTGGTGGCAAGCACAGCCTGGCCATGGGGTATTCCACGGACAGAACCAGGAAGACACCGAGAGGGTTCTAGCAAGAAGCCAGCTGGGTAATGGGCAGGCAGGGTTTAGAGCAGGAGCCGCCTGGCGAAGCCCTTCTAAGGGGAAGCTGAGGGAGGCCTGGGCAGGTGGTGGCCAAGTTCTAACCCCAAGTGTAATCCTGTGCCAAAGGGAATAAAGGCAAGGGTGGCCAGCAGGACTTAGCGTTGTTGGGCTTCACGGGGACTCCAAAAGGTTGGGGTTCAGACCAGTATGACGAGGTTTCTCAAAAGAATCTGCAGACTTGGACCCAAGTCAAGGGGCAAGGTTTATTATAATTTTGACGCCAATTAAAGCGGGCTTAGTTCCAAAAGAAGTTATAAGGACCAGGAGCGAGAAGATAAATTTACAGACCAGGTGCTTCGTGTCACTGATGTGCTACTTCTATGGCTCAGAAGTGGGCTTGTCTCAGAAACCTTGTTATCGCTGCCCAACTGATTGTTATGGGAGAGCCGGCCATGTTTGTGCAACTACAGCCTTCCCAAGGCCAGGGAACCTTAGGGTTAAGGCCAGGGAGTCTTAGGGGTACGGCTACATCCTCTCTGGGATCTAGTGAGAAAACAACTGTGCCCACAGTTCAGGCTAGAGTCGGCACAGTCGTATGCAGCCCCAAGCAAGGCCTGCAGGTCTCCCCTCTTCCACAAAGCAGCACAACTTCTTAGCTCATTATCCACTTACTATGTGCTAGCACTGGGTCAGGTTCTGGGGATTCAAACTCAAAAAAGCAAAAAAAAAAAAAAAAAAATCCTTGTACAGGAAGAGCTTAAGCACATCCTCCACTACAATTACATTTAAATTATATACAAAGTGCCCCATCCCAGCAGAAAAAGCACAAACCACTAGGGGGTCCTGGGAGCGCAGAAAAGGATAGGAGGAGGAGCTAGGGCTCAAAGCTAAGCCAGGAGGAAACCCGTGGAACAGGGTCCAAGAGGGGTAGCGAGGAGCAATCTGGCTAGCTGGGGAACTAATGTCAAGCCTCTCTTTAAAGAGAGGCCCAACTCTGCCCAAAGGGCTGTCAAACTGGGCATGGCCTTTGACCCAGCAGTGTTTCTACTGAGCCTGTATCCCAAAGAGATCATTAAGGAGGAAAGGGACTCAAAAGTGCGAAAATGTTTGTAGTTTTTGTAGTGGCAAGGAACTGGAAACTGAGGGGATGCCCATCAATTGGGAATGGCTGAATGAGTTATGGAATATTATTGTTCTGTAAGAGATGACCAGCAGGAAGATTTCAGAAAGGCCTGGAGAGACTGACAGGAACTGATGCTGAGGGAAATAAGCAGAACCAGGAGATCATTATAAACAGCAACAACAAAACTATACGATGATCAACTCTGATGGACATGGCCCTCTTCGACAATGAGATGAACCAACTCAGTTCCAGTTGTTCAGTGATGAAGAGAGCCAGCTACATCCAGAGAGGCCTGTGGGGACTGTGTGGATCACAATGTAGCGTTTTCACCTTTTTTGTTGTTTGCTTGCGTTTTGTTTTCTTTCTCATTTTTTTTCTTTTTGATCTGATTTTTCTTGTGCATGATAATTATGGAAATATGTTTAGAAGAATTGCACATGTTTAACATTTATTGGATTATTTGCTGTCTAGGAGAGGGACGGGGGAAAGGGAGGGAGAAAAATCTGAAACATTAGGTTTTGCAACGGTAACTGTTGAAAATTGTCTTTGCATATATTTTGAAAATAAAAATCTATTACTAAAAAAATCAAGAAAAAAATAAAAATAAAGGCTAGAATCCATCTGCAATACTGTTTCTTTGCATTGCTTTATACAAAAAAAGGATCATATTGATTCTGTTTGTCAAGTTTATTATAATAAAGAAAAACCTCACTTGGAAAACCCCATTCAGGCTCATAAACAAAACAGAGCTCCCTCTATCCAGCCCTGACCTCTTCTAAGCTCCAGTCCCACATCTGCTGCCTTCTGAGCATCACAAACTGCATGTCCTAGTGACATCTGAAGTTCAACACGCCCATCCCTGAACACAGAACCATTTCCACTGTCAAAGGCACCTCCACTCACTAGCCATCCACTGCAGACACGTAGCTGTCCCGAGTTCTGAACTCGGCCCACATATCAGACATGAACTGTCTTCACACCTCCCATCTGGACTACTATTGGCCCACTAATCGTTCTGGAGAGCCTGTCCCCACTGCAGACCATCTCCTCTTCAAAGGCAAAGCAAAGTTCCTAAAGTACAGAATCTGCTTGGTGGACAGCTTAACCATACAGAGTCGTGCCTTTAGATCTAATAATATTGCTAATGAGACAACACAAAGAGTATCATTATGAAGAAAAAAAGAAGTAATGCACAAAATAATGAAGAGCAGAATGACCAGAGATAAGACAATACTGTCAATAATAACAGCAATGCTGTTTTAAGAACCCTGAGCAAGTAAGTCATTTTGACTAGCGTAAACACCCAAATTAATGACGGACATATGAAGGAATCTGTAGTCACAGAAGGAACTAATAAATGGAAGGATGTATAGAATGATTTTATAAATATATGTCTATTTGTGTCTAATGGTAGCCATCTTAAGGGCAGAGGGAAGGGAAGAAAAGAAAAAAAAAGTAAGAAAAAAAGAAATTTGCATGATAATTGTATTAATATTTAAAAGGAATAGCAAGTTATACATAATAGATTTGTAGTTTCATGTGCTGTCATCTTTTTATTTATGATGCTATGGAAATGTTTATTTTATTCCACAAATTAAAAAAAAGTTAAAACAAAGTACGTAGCAAATTTCACAGAGAATGCATTGAACTTATTTTTATTGATGATTATAACTTCTATACTCAATTCATGTTTTTTAAATATATGGAATTTCTTAAAAAACAACTATAACACTGAAAACTTTTTTTTACAATCCCTATTATAATTATTACATAAATGCATTAAAGAGTTGCAAAACAAAACTACACAACACAAAAAAAATCTATGTGAGCTCTGGAAAGTCAGACCAAGCCAGCCAGGCCTCAAGTCCAATCCCAGAAATACACTGGCTGCCTATCAGCTGAGTAATAAGCTGGCTCACTGTTCATTCCCAGAAGCCTGATGAGATGATGGTAGTTTTTTTTCTGCCTATCACATATCAGTAAACTTTTAACTGAAGCAGGGAGGCATTGAAATCTGCTTCAGTGAAGGTCTCACTATATGGACAATGTCATAAATATTCAAAGCAAAGAATCAGTCCTTAAAAATTTCAAATAAAGGGCCAACTAGTTGGTGCAGTGGATAAGAGCACCAGCCCTGAAGTCAGGAGGACCTCGGTTGCAGCTGTCTTTTAAGAGCTCAAAGCATATGAGCCCTTTGATCTCAGAGGCGAGATGAATGAGGACGGAGACTCATAGAGTGTGAAAAGAGCTCCAGTTTATTATGCCGAACAGCCTTATTAATACACATTTTTGCAAGTGTGATCAGCGGTGAACAGCAGACAATCCCCAATCACCATTCAGAGAAGCAGCTCGTGGGTATTGGGTATGCCTATGAGAGGAGAGCGGATGCAGCAATTTAGCAACTCACTCACAGGCAAGAGGCCCTGTCAAGGCATCATGAGCAACTAGCTGTGACCCTCCGGCTCAACACCTGTTCCCCATGATCACAAATCATTGCTCCTTACTCAACAAGGGCGTTTCTGAAACATGGGAGAAAATGTATTTTGCACCAAAGGCTGAGGTGGCCTCAGTACTCCCTCTCGGTAGAATCCCATACCTGAGTTCAAATATAACCTCAGACACATAACACTTCCTAGCTGTGTGACCCTGAGCAAGTAACTTAACCCCAATTTCCTTAGCAAAAAAAAAAAAAAAAAAAAATTTCAGGTACAGAGATATGTGCCACCCACAAAAACTTGCCCCATCTTCCATCAAAAAGTCAGTCAAGGTCTTGGAGTGTGAAAGGAACACAATATTTTAGATCACCATAAAATTATTTAGGTAATTTATTTAATCAATATATTAAAAAATTTAGACTTCATTCACACAAGCAAAACTTCAAGTTACTTTGATGGCATCTAAGAACACACTTCCCAAAACTTAGATCTCCCTGACATCATTACATCATTGATTGTGGCTGAGTCCTTAATGAGCAGAGTCATGAGAAATGCTCTATTTTGTCAATGAAAACTGATGAGTTTTCAGTATTCGTGTTATGGGTTCGTACACTAGTCACAAATGATTTAAACTTTGCTCAAAGAAGAAGCTGTGAAATAATTCTAAATCGGTGTTATTTGACAGCCTACTCTATGGTATTTAAACCAAATAAATCTGTAGCTTCCTATGAATGCTTAAGAAATTACTTGCTCCTTAAAAAGGAAAAAAGAAAAAAAATCAGGTTTTGGTTTGCTTTGTTTTGGTTTTTTGTTTTGTTTTGTTTTGTTTTGTTTGGGGGGGGGGGGGCATAAATTGCTAATGTCCAAAACCTGGAATCGAAATAGTCAACAGTTGAATAAATGACAGTATCTTAAATATGATGAAATGTGCCTCTGTCTTTGAAAATTAAGAATAAGGAAAACAAAACAATTTGGAAAGAGATATGAAATAATGCAAAGCCAAAAAAATCATAACCACAAGAACAGGATGTATCCCACTTGTGAAAAACACATACTGAAAAGGGGACAGAACAAATGACTAATGAGCTATTATGAATACATTTTATGCAAAAATTCATTTAAAAATGTAAATAGAGTTTAGTTTTATTTAAACTCATTGCATAACTTTTTTACTTTAAATACATTTGAAACTTTGAATAAAAAATTCTAATAAGGAAATAATTTTTAAAATATCATGAAATAGTGAGTTTTTCCCCCGTCTGCTGGTTGACATCATCAGGCAAGAGTCTTTACAGAGCGTGGAGATGCACCAGGTGCACCCTCCAAGCAGGTGGCTCCCTCAGGCGTCAAGAGCCAGGCAAAGCCTCCGGATTCCGATCAGCTGACAAGCAGAGCAGGTGGTGTGGCAGCTCCCTAAATGGCTGGTGGTACACTAGTGATTTCCCCACACGGGGGACGGCCGATGACGGGACAACGGCCAATCTGTGCCCGGGAGGGGCAAAGCTTCCTGAGGTCCTTCATCATCCACAGGAATGGCTAGCATATGCAGGTGATCCTTCACATAGCTGGGGGATCCTGCTTCAGAGTCAGGGTCTCCCACAAAGACAAACAGTCTCCCGTACCCCCGCCGGTTTCCAGAAATCCGAGGGAGGACAAGATTCTTCAAGAGAACGTTTTCAGTGGCAGATGTAGCTCTGAGGTTCCGTCACGTGTCACTCCTGGTGATCCGCTCCCAGATACAGACTAGAGGTGCCAGGTTCCGTGGCAGACACAGGCTCCACACCTCATAAACACAACCAGAGGGTGGAAATCCAGGGTTTCTGACTGGTATGTCTATCTGCAGGGGGGCACCCACACCCGTCAATGCCCTGGAAAAAGCCCCAAAGGGAGCCTCTGTCTCCCTGGAGAAAAATGGGTTATTCTATATTGGGATGTCAGTCATGGCGAGGGCCAAGGAAATCTTTCTTGTGTCACCTGGAGCCCTCTCCTCAGCCAAGAGAAGAAGGCAGAAAGCAGACAATTGGCCCATAGTCACAGAGGCCTTGTCTCTGGCTCCTAAGCCCAAAATAATAATCACAATAATGGTGGTGATGATGATGATGATGATGATGAGAATAATGTTTGATGTATGATCTGAAAATGCCCTTCAGATTCCTAAGCAAAAAGAGAAATGGCAGAGGCTCCTTTTGGGTCCGGCACCCATCCGAGGCCTCGTCCTGCTGGGACACTGTTCCCCACACACGGGCCTGGCTCCAGCATGTTTCGTTCCCCTCCCTGTCAGCCCTCCAGCCCTGTGCTCTCACCACCTCCCCTTCCACTTGCCAGGTCTGGCCTCAATCTAATCCATTGTTGTGGATCCTGGAAAGGGTATAGCAACCTACTCTGCTGTGACTCCACTCACCAAAACAGCCGTCCCCACCTGCCCCCATTCCCTCTGGGTTCTTGAGAATGTCAGCTCCCTAAGGGAAGAGGCTGCCTTGGCTTTTGTTTTTGTATCTCCAGCTCCCAGCCTAGCCCAGGAAACATAAAGTGTGTAATAAGTAATCTGTTTACCTTTTAACTATTCAAAAAATAAAATGAAAGCCCTGAAAGGTCGGGCCACATCCCAGTATAATTCCCTTTGTTCAAAATGTCAGTTTTAAAGGTTTCTGGGTTTTAAGCAACAGGCCTTGAACAGGAAAGGCGTGCTGGACCAGTAGAAACGGGCCAGAGATCACTCAGAACAAGGAAGTGCTCCTCACAGCATTCCATTCCTGGATGACTCCCAAAGGCGCAAAAAGCCAGACGTCCACTCCCGGGACAGAACCGCTCCAAAGGCTACAAAGTTGGTTGCTGCACTGAAATCAAATCTGCCTGCGGCCAAGCACCATTCTCGGTGCTGAGGTCTGCCTCGGCAACTGTGCGTAAGCTAGCTCTCCCTTCCGCCTTACGGCCCACCTAACACGGCCGAGGAGAGCAACGTGTCGGCCAGAGGGTGATCTAATTTAGAGGCCCCTGACAGCCCAGCTGAGCTTCCCCTTTCCGCTGAGGCCGACTGTAGCCTAACCCCATTTAACCAAATATAGCTTGGAGAGGAGCCTCCTGGAAATGGGCGGCCCGAGCCGTCCCTGAGAGGTGCCAACAGGCCTCCGTGGAGCTCTGCTGTACGTGGTCTTATCCTTCAGCTGTTCCAGTCCACTGAGTGACCGTACATATTTGCAAAGCAAACAGTGGGTTGATTCTGAAGAAAGCAATGTGGACTCTGATCAGTGGAGCGGGAAAAGGCCTGGAAACAGGAAAGGGAACTGTGCGACCTGTGCCAAACAGGACATGGCGGCTTCTGAGAGAACTGAGTCACATCTGAGAAGATGGTTTGGAAGTCCTAAGGAAGGAAGGACACGACAGGCAGGGGAGAGGGCGAGCAGCAAACCCACAGGAACGACACGTACACGGGCACCTGCCTGGTGAAGGGCAAGTGGTGGCAGCGTGGAAATGGCGTTCAGTCAGCCCAGTAAAATGGGCCACATGCAGAGGCACCATATGGAGAAGGGCAAAAGGAAGGGAGCTGGTCACTGGAAAGCGTGGAAGAAGGAGGGAAGCCAACCTAGCCCCTATCTTGGTAGCCTGGACAAGGCTCCCTGGGCCTCAGCTCCTCATAAGTAAAATGGGGCCATTCTCTAGCAGATTCCCTGGGATCCACCTGTCAGCCCGTGGCTCTGAAGTCAGAATGGGAGCCACGCTGTCAGGGGGGTCAGTGGATGGATGGGAACCGTGTGTCTTAGAAATAGAAGAGAACCCCGATCTGGAATTTGGGGTACAAAAACAAAAGACTTCAAGCACTAATAAAATGTAATAGAAAAGATGTCAGAAATAGATGTGGGAATCCCATAACTCTCCTGGCTGAACCCTAGTGAAGCGAGTCTGAAGGATCTAAATGTAAGATCCTTGAGGGCAGGGATGTTCTTATCTTTGTATCCGGCGCCCAGCCCAGGACATGGCCCAGAGCAGCACTTAATAAACACTCTTTAAAAAGACAATGTTTTCCGTGACAGCACACGGATCACCTCCACAAGATTGCTGACTGGCTCGCAAGGGGGGAAGGGAGGAAAAACTTTAAAATACATGTAAATATGTAGCATAGCATATACATGGTTTTACATATAATTGAGGAAAGGATAATTTTTTTAAATAAATGCTTGTTGACTGAATATGGTTTGATATTCCATGAAATTCACCTGCTAAATTACTTTCCCTTGGCCGAACCAAAATCCATGCAAAGTGCCAGGCATACAACAGGTGCTAAATAAAGGCTTACTACCTGAAAGCCAGCCGAGGCCCAGCTTCAGACGTCCAGCTGGTCAGCTATGATAAAAGCCAAATATCACCAAGCTACCTCTCTTCTTGCCAGGGGTCGGCACAGGTTCTCTCCCAGCAAAGCCAGATGCTTCTTCTAGGGGGGTTAAAAACCAAACAAAGGTAGGCTTGGGAAACATCCCCGTCATTGGTTTTTCTGCACAAACCCCTGCTCTTGGGGCCAGCTGTGCTCATCAAACAGCGTTCTGAGGAAGAAGGCCCCAATCCTGGCTCTGCCGCCTGCTCCCTGCAAGGACTCAGGCCAGTCCCTTAATGTTCCCAAGGCCTATCTCTCCAAAATGAGAGGTTGGGCAGGTAGCCCCCAGAGCTCCTTTCTGAAGCAAAGATGATCCCACTATTATGATTATGAGTACTATTTGCTAGCAGGGGGGATGGCTGTTCATGGAAAACCACTTCCAGTTCTTTGAGGCCCCTCTGAAGAGACACCTCCACAGGCCCTGGGAGCCAGAAAGCTGGTGGGAGTCATCTCGGGCCCAATTCCTCATCTGGCTGGTGAAGAAGGGAGTGTCCAGGGAGGGGGAGGCCCAAACCACACGACCACAGGCCTGGATTTTAGTCTTCACTCTCCCCATCGAGCGGCCTCCAGCGAAAGGGAACTTTAAGGATCCCAGATGAGAAAGCACCTTCCCCGGCACCATTCCTGCACCCCTTGGAGAGACGGCTCAGCTGGTCTGTCCGTGGAACCAACCGGCAGTGGCGAGTACAATTCTCAACGCAGCTGGGGACAACACTGACTTTTATCAAGACTCAAGAGCTGCCCCCGGGGATGAGCAGGCAAGGAAATAACCTCAGCCTGAGACAAGGCCTAAGATCTGAACATGGAACTTCTTAAGAGGCTTCAGCATGGACAACCACACAGGTATCTTTGCTCCTAATCACTAGTAATAAGAGAACCCCAAGGTTTTACCTCACTCACCCTGCAAATTGTCAAAGACTAAAAATGACAACGGTCAATGTTGGAAGGGTGATGGGAAGATGGGTGGGCTAATACATTGTTGGTGGAGCTGTGAATTGGTAAAAACAAACAAACAGGCAAAAAGCAAACCAAAAAAAAAAAAAACCCATTTTGGAAAGCAATTTGAAATTATGCAAATAAAGGGACTAAAATGTCCATAGCCAGAAACTCCGTTACTGGGCTTATACCCCAAGGAAAATATGAGAAGAAAAAAGTCCCCATAGATACGCAACTGTTTCCAGCACCACTTCTTGTGATGGCAAAGAACTGGAAACAAAGTAGACACTCATCAGCCGGCGGATACATGAGAGCAATGGAGGATCACGGGGCGTAGGAAAGCAAGTCTGTGATGCAGACACCTGGGAAGAGCTCCCTGAACTGATACAGAGCCAAGGAAACAATATAACCAGCCAGGGAAACAATATAACCGCGCGGAATGAGAACAAGCCGGGTGCAACAAACTTACTGGGCAGTGGGACTCCAATGAAGAGCCTGCCCCGAGCCTCCGGGGACGCCCCGAGCCTCCGGAGAGACCCCACTCCCAACATTTCCATCATTTGCATTAATTTTTTCCTTAAAAAAAAAATCCTACGCGTTACAGGGAGTGGCGGGGGGGGGGGGGGGGAAAGGGGGGAGAGGGCGAAGAGGGGGTGGAAGGAACCCCGGAGAGGACCATGATGACGTAAGGATGTCAGACTTCGGTAAAATGTCCTAAGAATAAGGGGGGGAGGGGCTGCCAGCAGGGTGGCCTTGGGGACGCACCGAGAGGGATTTCAGCCTCTAACGGGAGGGGGGGGGGGCCCCACAGTCCCCGAGGGCCCAGACGGCGGAGGGAAGAGGCTGCCTCTGGGATGATCCCCTTCGCTGTGACAAAAGGGGAAACTGAGGCCCGCGGCTTGGGGACTTAGCGAGCCGGGGGCAGCCTGGAGGCCATCTTGTCCATTCCCCTTACGGAACAGGCGGGGAAACTGAGGCCCGGATCCAAGGGCTTGCCCGGGATCACCCGGGGTCACGGGACCCCAAATGGGGCTGGGCGAGCCCAGTGACAGCTGGAGAGCCTGAGCCCGGAGCGCTTCCCGCCCCCCCCCCTCCCGGCAGCCGGCGCGGACCCCGCCGACCCCGCCCTCGCGGGGCTCTCTTCGCTCACCCCGTGCAAATGGAATCCCTCCGCGCCGCCCTCGGGCTGCTCCGCGCTCGCGGTGAGGCCCATGGCCGCACGTGTGCCCGGCGGCCACTGTCAGGCTCCGGCTCCGGTCCGACCCGGTCCAGATCGATACGCAGGCGCAGCTGTCGGCGCGGCAGGCGTCCTCAATAGAGAGCCGAGCCGGGGCGGAGCGTGCGCCCACTGCCCATCGACCTCTCTGGGATGGATTACCCCGCCAGGCGCCCGAAGCCCCGCCCGGGGAACGTGTTCCGTTGCCAGGGCGACGCTAAAGTTGCTAAGGACGCCTCGGAATCCTCCGACAGTCGCGAGCTTCCCCGAGCGGGAGCCTGGATCCCGGTCCCAACTCGGAGCCCGACGCGACCCTGCCCGATCCGACCGACCCCGGCCCTGCCCCTTGCCTCGTCCTTGCCCAACTCCCGCCCCCGACCCTGGTCTTGTGCCGCCCTTGCCTCCGGCCCCGGCCCCGGCTCCTCTCCCACCTTGCCCTTGAGCCCTTGCTTCCAGCTCCTGCTTTGTCCTTGCCCCGACCCGCTCCCTCCCCAACTCGAGTCTGACCCTCTGGCCCCTGACCCCAGGCTTCCTCGGCCTGGCCGAAGCCAAAGTCTCCCCGTGAGTCTTTTCACCCCGATCCTGGGCCTCCCAGCCTGGATCCGTCGCGGGGCCCCTGACCCGAGTCTGGCTCCCCTGCTGCTTCCTTCAGAGCCTGATCCTCCCAGGCCTCCGGGCCCCCGGCCCCAAGATGAGCAGCAATGACTCGTCCCTCTTGGTGGGTGGGGGAGAGAGAAGTATGGAAAGAGGGGTGGAGAGGGGGTCTGGGTCAGAGGGCGGGGGTCCCTGGCTACGTCTGCTAGCCACAGTCCCTGAGGGCCCAGACGGCGGAGGGAAGAAGCTGCCTCTGGGATGATTTCCTTTGTTGTGACAAAAGGGGAAACTGAGGCCCAGTTTCTTAGTAAGCAATGACCTCCTGCACCCTGGCGTGCTGCTTCTGCAGGAGGTGACCTATCCAGAGACAAATCCCCCTGGAGTTTGGAGTAGATCCCACCAAGGCTGGGGGGCACTGGTCAAGCCCCACGGGCTCCTGGGTACTGAAACCTCTCCAGCACCATCCCCCCCCATTGCCAGGACTTGGGGCATTCCTGTCCGGGTATCTGAGACTGAGCTTCGGCACTGGTTCCTGCTCTGGATTTTGCCTCTAACTTTTCCTTATCTCCCCCACTCTTCTTCCTTCCTCCGCCATGCCTGAGCAGAGCAGCGTTCCTCCTTCCTTGTCATTTTACAGCCTTTTGGTTCACTTTGCAAGCCTGCATCCTGTGCTAGGTTGACACCATCCCTGGCAGGGCTCTGTTATCCCTTTGGCTTAAGTCGGGGTCCAGGGATCCAGACCCTGGTCGTCCTCTTACCCAGTAATCCAGGCAGCAGCCATTCGAGAGAGGCCAGGTGCTTTGCTGACTTCCCAAAGATGATGAAAGCATCCCCCGTGCTCCTCTATTCCCTTACTCCCCCCAAGCCTCCCAACCTTACCCAGCTGGTCTTTCCGTAGCTGAACTGAGAGGGAGAGGGAGGGCTGGTCAGTAGTTGGAAAAGCTCCCTGGGGACAGGGACTATTTCAGGGGATGTGTTTGTATATCCAGTGCTTTGCACCTATTAGAAATTAAGTGCTTTTTAAAGAGACTTTCATTTCCTCCCTGTCCCAGGTCTCAGAATCGAAGAGTGTTATTAAACTCATGCAATACTGCTATTGCTTTGGGAAAAGGTGCAACACTGGCATGGCAGCGACATCCCCGACTCCTTCCCTACTTGGGAATCCTCTATTATGCATTATATTCCCCAAATAGAATGTCAGCTCCTTGGGGGTCAAGGACTGACTGACTCTTATATTTTTATATAAAAATATCAAGTGCAGAATAGATTCTCAATTCTTAATAAGATTAGCCAATAAACATTTATTAAGCACCTACTATATGCCAAGCATATGGGCAACTAAGCCATGATAGTGTACAGGGTCTGGAATCAGGAAGACCTGAGTTCCAAACTGCCTCAGACACTTACTAGTTGTGTGATCCTGGGTAATTCACCAGAGAAGGAAATGGAAAAGAACTCTGGTATTTTTGCCAAGAAAACCTAAATGTTGCTGACTCCCAAACATTGGACGTGATTGGAATGGCTGAACGACAAATGTGCCAGACAAGGTGCTGAGCGCCAGGCATACAAAGAAGAGAAAAACAGAGAATTAGTCCCTGCCCTCAAAGAGCTTACAGTTTAATGGAGACAGACAATACTGAAAGGAAAACAAAAAGTGGGAGGAGAGGGGGAAGAAATTGTGTTTGTGGCCAAGCAGAGCAACGGGTGGAAAACAAAGAATTGGCTTCTCTAAAAGGGCCCTTCAGGAGGAGTTTTGTGCTTGTCCTCCCATCAGAGGGGAGGCTCAGCAGAAGGTTGCTGAGGAGGGCGTTGAGTACCAAAGCTTGTTTTTTAAAAAGAATCTCTCTGGGTTGGTTTGTGATCTGTACTGATAGAAGGAACGTGTCCATCAAGGTCATGAATCCACTGAAGGACTTTTAAAGTTTTCATTTTCTCTTCAATGAATAAAACTCCATTTTTTTCCTCTGGAAAAATGGGGGATGGAGGGGGAAACCCTTGTAAAAAATTCTTCATAGTCAAGAAAAATTTCCAACTGGAACATGTCCAAAAAATGTCTCAAGCCATACCCATCACTTCTCATAAGGTGGGTAACGGCTTTCATCATGGGTCCTTTGGAAACCATGGTTGTTCTTTGGTCATTGCTTCTTAAATTGTTTTCTGTTTGAGGCAGTTGAGGTTAAGTGACTTACCCAAGGTCACACAGCCAGGAAGTAAGTATTAAGTGTCTGAGGTCAGATTTGAACTCAGGTTCTCCTGACTTGAGGGCTGGTGTTCTATCCGCTGCACCACCTAGCTGCCCTCTTCTTAAGTTCTTTAAAGCTGTTTGCATTATGATGATCATTGTTCTGCTCATTGTACTCTGCTCAGTTTATCCATGTCTGCACGAGCTTCTCTGAAACCATTTCTCCATTTCTTACCACACAGTGCTTTTCCATTATATTCATCTACCATAACTCGTCTAGCCATTCCTCCATTGAAAGGCACCCCATACATTGCCAAGTCTTTGCTCCTTTCAAAAGAGCTACCTTAAATGTGTTTTTACAAATGCATTTTCTTCCACTTTCTTGGATCTCTTTGGGGCATATTCCATTGAAGTGTTGAGGCACTAACAAATAGTGTGGTTCACCCAGCAATGATATATGATTCCCACAAAGTAATTTGTCAAATCATAACCACTAGTTAAATGTGCAAAATTATTTCCGTGCCATTGCTATTTTAGAGTATTTCCACCAGCTACTGTGGTAACTCAAAAGGTTTTTCTCTCCATTAGGCCGGAATAATCTATTATTGTCAAGAAAAATACTTCCGACATGTGCAGAATGCGGCTACGGAAGGCCTGGAGAAATTCAGCAATGATTCCATTCTGCAGTTCTTCAAGGCGTATGGACTGCTGCGAGAAGGTAATGAATGAGCGAAGGCCTGGGCCTGGCTATCTGGGGACTGGGTATGTAGTGTCAGCCAGGGCAATGCACACAACAGGGGAAAAAAAAAAAAAAGGAGTTATATAAAGAAATTTCTAATTTTTAAACCCATCAACAAATAAATGAGTTGGTACTTGAGGGGTACTGTGCTTTCATGGAAGGTGTTTTTTTTTTTTTTTTTCAAGGAAGCTAGATGATCATTTGCCAAATAGCATGTTTATGTCATCTTTAAGGTCTATTCCAATTCCAAGATTCTATCAGTCTTTCAGAAACATTTATCAAGAACCTACTAACTGTGTAGATAAAGCATGTGATAATAAAGCTAGATAATGGAGTCACTACTGTTGTATTGTCAAGGCCTTATAATCTAGAAGGTAATCTGGGCAAAACACAACAACCAAACCATTTGCATTACAAAAAGAATGGATAAAATCATAAAAAATGTAAAATAAGAACGTGTGTGTGTGTGTGTGTGTGTGTGTGTGTGTGTGTGTGGGGTATATATATGGAGAAACAGAGAAAGAGAGAGAGAAGGGGGAGAGAGAGAGAGAGAAAGAGAGAGAGAGAACAAAAGGGAGAGAGAACACAGAGGGAGAAAAGAACCTTTATAAATGGAGAAGAGAATTAAGAATGGTGTCGTCTTTTTTCTCACCAAGGAGAACATGAACTACATAAGTCACAGAGAAGAAGAAATTGTTTTAGAAACATCAAATCAAAGGGCAGCTAGGTGGTGCAGTGAACTCAGGAGGACCTGAGTGCAGATCTTGCCTCAGACATTTAATACTTCCTAGCTGTGTGACCCTGGGTAAATCACTTAACCCCATTATGTCAGGGGGGAAAAAAGGAAAAAAGTCAAGTCAGTAAGCATTTATTAAGCACCTCCTTTGTATTATGTGCTGGGAATAGCAAGAAAGGCCAAAACTCTCCCTGTCCCCAAGGGACTGTCTTCAGTCTTAACAGAAAAGGCAACTTGCATATAGCCCTGTACAAGCAAGAGGATATATGTAAATATATGTAAACATTTGTGTGTGCATATCTAGGTATCATATATCAAGACAAAATGCAGCGTCCCTGGGTATATAGTGTTCATATATATATGCGTATATATGGTTGTGCATTTGTGTGCATGAATACAAACACAAAGATGTTTACTTTCACATACACACTTGCTTTGAAAAGGGACAGGAGCATACTTAGCATGGAATCGTGGCAGTCCTGGGATGGGGGTTGGCGTTCTTGATCTCTAGACACTACAGCCAGAGAATGTGCAAATTATGAAGACGTGGCCTGTGGACCCGGCACCCCCAGCCAATGGTGGTGGGTAATTGTTTTGCCTGGAAAGCCACCTGTCACCCATCCCCAAGACCTGGGCCCGGCCCCATCCGGGAGCTACCATCTGGATAGGTTTGTGCCCTCAGTCCTTCAGGAAGGGGATGAAAGCGGGCAGCAAGGGGCTGCTGGTTACTGTGAGGCCTCGAGAGGCCTTGCAGCATGAGGAACAGCCCTCCCGGTCCTGAAGGAGTGATGAGCGGCCTGGGGGATGTCACTTAGCTGCTAGGACGCAGCAACCCCATCCATGATCTTCCTGCGCACTGCCCCGGCCCACCAGTGCTCTGCAAAGAGACCATGACACTTTCTTGTGGAGGGAAGAGCAAAAGATCTGGCAGGGGGTGAGCGGAGTGCGGCAGCTGCCAGAGAGCAGGGAGCCAAGCCAGAAACCCTTTGTCATATTGCTCTTTAAGATGTAATGCCCTGTGACAGAGCGGTGTTTGTTTTATGATCTGTTCCAGCCCATATCCTTAATAAAGGGCCTGGCCCACAGCTGGTTCTGATGACCTCTCTGTAGAAGGCTCAGAGCCACTCATGGACATTGAGCCCATTTTTCACTCACTTCTGCTGGAGAAGTTTTGCATCTTTTCCTAACTTTGGTTAAGAATGTCAAGCAAGATTTTTGTTTTCCTTCCCAGGTTATTTTTACCTTCTTTCTAGATCTGGTCTTTCTTATTCAGCAAGATAACTGTATAAATATGTACATATATATTGTATTTGACATATACTTTAACATATTTAATATGTATTGGTCAACCTGCCATCTGGGGGAGGGGGTGGGGGAAGAAGGGGAAAAATTGGAACGGAAGGGTTTTGCAAGGGTCAATGCTGAAAAATTACCCATGCATCTGTCTTGTAAATAAAAAGCCATAATAAAAAATTACATTAAAAATAAAATAATCATAATAATAATAAAGAATGTCAAGCAAGTTCCATACAAATTGGTGATTTGCAAACCAGACCAGTCCTGGATTTCTCTGCCGTTTTTCTGCCAGCAGCTGTTGGAAAACATGTCCCAGTGAGATCATCTCAGACCTGAAAACTATCAAAAATGGAGCCCCAAATCAGAGTATAAGGACTGTAGGAGAAAAAAAAAAAAGTATACTCATATCCTGTTGGTGGATCTGCAATCTGATCCACTTGGATTTCAGTGAACAAAGTTGAACAAGTGATTCATAACCTCTGACGCAGAAATTCCACGGCTCAGCATAATACCCTAAAGAGGTTGAAAATAAGTCCAATAAGGACCACACTTTCATGGTCACAAATACCGGGAAATAAAGTGTAGTCTCCTCTATTGGGAAATCACCAAGAAAAGCTTTAGCACAGAAACAAAATGAGACACCATGGAAAACAAAGATGTAGTGATTCAGAGAAAGTGGGAGGATTTGTATGACCTGATAGGGTTGATTAAAGTATTCACACTGCCCCTGATCATAATGAAAAGGTGACCAAGAAGAAGCTGGTTGTCTGAGCCATTGAAAAACCAGTGAAAGTTGCTGAGAACCAGTAATAAAATAGATAACCCTTCTCTCAAGTAGAGGGAGGGAGAATGATACCCACACTAGCTACTATAGCGTAAATGCTTTGCTTAATGGTCTTTAATGGCCATAAAGGAAGCTCGATAAGGGTGGACTTAGAAATAATTGGTGTAAAAACAAAAGGAATTGATAAAACTTATTTGAATAATAATATAGGTAGATTATTGGGCGCTGGTATGGAATAGAGATTGGGGGCAGTAAGACTAATTTTATTAAAATATTGAAGGTTTTGCAGCAATCAGTGAGCATTTATTGATTTATTGTCTCCTTTTTGCCGGGTATCTGATATATCTGGCATATTCACCATACTTCTGGGGGCCCATTTCTTCCTCTCTTCACTGCAATAGTTTTCGGCATTTGGGTTTAAAAATCGGTGAGAGTAAATGATCTGAAATGTCTCTGCAGAACACATCCAGGACGCCATCGGCGAGCTCGAGACTCTCAAGAGTCACCCGGATGTGTCCCTGTGCTCCATAATGGCCCTCATTTATGCTCACAAGCGCTGTGAGACCATCGGTAAGTGAGACCTGCCACCCTCTCCCCTGGCCCAGGGTTAAAGGCCGAGGCTCTAGGGGCCCAGTCAAGGTTCTTGGCTTCCTGCTTGTTTATGCTGTCGATCTATGTCTCAGTCATGGACCAATGGAGCGCATCTTGGGATGTAGTGTGAGATTGTGTCTATATCTAATTTCTGCTGGACCATTTTTCTGTTTTTTTTTTTCCTGGAAAAGTGAACTTCCCCCCCAATGCCTGCAATCTTCATGTTTATCCAGCAGCAGGATTACTGTGTTCATTTGCCTCTGTATGTTGAACACCTAATCTATCCCACAGATTAATCTTTTTCTTACGCAGGGCCATTTGTTTTGGCAATTATAGCTCCGTGGTATAATTCGAAAGCAGGTACTGCTGGGGCTTCTTCCTTCTCCTTTTTTTCATTGATTCTCTTGATATTTTTGACCTTCTATTCTTCCAGGAGAATTTTGTTATTATTTTTTCTGGCTCTGTAAAGTTGTCCATTGGTAGTTTGATGAGCGTACTGCTGAAGAGATAAATTAATTTAGGTAGTATGGTCCTTTGTAATATATTGACTCAGACTAACCACGTACAATGCATATTTCTCCACTTAGATCTGCCTTTATTTGCATGAAAAGCATTTTGTAATTGTGGTCTTGTAGTTTCTGTATGTGTTATAGATAAAGTCCCAAGTATTTTTTACTGTCGGTAGAGATTAGGTGGCACAGTGGAGAGAGCACCAGCCCTGAAGTCAGGAGGATCTGAGATCGAATTTTGTCTCAGATGCTTAACACTTCCTAGCTGTGTGACCCTGGGCAAGTCACTTAACCCCAATTGCCTCAGCAAAAAAAGAGAGAGAGAGAGAGAGAGAGAGAGAGAGAGAGAGATTCTCTTCATGCTGGGGTTTGTTGGTAATACTCAAAAACCCGGATGATCGGTATGGGGACGTGCTACAACTTTGCCAAAATTGTTCACTGTTTCAGTGAGTTTTTTATTTGTGTCTCTGGGTTCCTGTAGTACACCACAATATCATCTTCAGAAAGTGAGAGCTTTGTGTCCACTCCGCCAGTTGCTTATTCTTATTGCTGTTTCTCCCTTCCTCCATCCTGTGCCGCCCAAGAGTCATTTCCTGCAATTAACTGTTGCCCATCCCCCAGCCATTTATGCCCTCCCTCCCTAAAGTGTCTGAAAGTCGTGTCCAACTCTTCATGTCACCATTGCGGCAGTGTAGAGAGGCTGCACTGGTTTGCCGAACCCTTCTCCAATTCATTTTACAGATGAGGAAACTGAGGCAATCAGAATTAAGTGACTTGCCCAGAGTCACACAGCTAGTAGTGTCTGAAGCTGATTTTGAGCTGTTTTCCTGACTCCAAGTCCAGTGTCCTGTCCACTCTGCCACCTAGCAGCCCCTCCCTAGCACACAGTAGGTGCTTAATAAATGCTCATTGATTGATTGACTAGTCTAATTAAAGCTGTGGGAGTGGGGGATGTATATTTAGAAGAGGCCAGACATCTCTTCTGTGGACAGCCTACCAGAGAGCCATGATGCCCTCCCTGAAGCCTGGCTCCCTTCTCAGAGCCTCCCAGTGCAAGGAGCTCGCTGCCTTTTCCATTTCCAGATAGCTTTCCCTACCACTGACCGTCCTTCTAATGACTGACTCTGTGTTCTTCCCCAAGCTAGCCATTTGGCTCAGGCTCCTGTGAGCTCACCCTTCGCCTTCTGCCTCAGTGCCCCCCCACTCCTCCCACCCCCCCATGTGCTCCCCAAAGGCTCTGTGACCCACCCTGGCTGGGGAAACAAGTGCTGAGTCTCCAGGGGAACAACCACCGGCCATCAATCAGTCTGTCACAGAGTGAGTTGTAAATATTCCCAGAATTCTCCACCTTCACTGGGCCGAGCCATCATTTTCCCCAAACCTAAATGGCCTTCACCTGAAGGGGAAAGAGGAGGAAGGAAGCACTTATTAAGCACCTACTTCGAGCTAAGCTCTGTGCTCCACAAATGTGGACAACTCTGTGAGGGAGGTCCTGTTAGTACCCTCCTTTTACAGATGAGGAAATAGCACAAGACAGAGTGACTAGCCCAGGGTCACGCCGCTAATCACTGAGGCCAGATCTGAACTCGGGTCTCCCTGCCTCCAGGCCCAGAGCTCTGTCTCCTTGCTGACCAGCTGCCTGACCCAGGGAAGGAACACACAGGCTCCAGGGCCCCTTCCAGCACCAAGCCCTGGTCCCAGGACCCTGCAGCTCCTAAAGGCCTCCAATAGTTGGGTAAAGCAGCAGGGAGGCAGGGAGGCAGGCGGAAAGCAGAGGATCCTGGTCCCCCACCCCCGGGAGGTGCCCACTGGGGCTCCCTATCTGTTGTCAGGGCCAATCTGCAGGGGCACAGAGAAGCCGCCTCCAGGAGTGCTTGGTGGCCATCGCCTGTGTCTGTTGGGGTATGGGAAGGCAGTCCACTTTCCAAGAGCTTCCTACCTAACCCCCTTGGGGGGCAGCGTGCTTGGGGGGGGTGGCTGCCGGGTATCATGCGGGTGACAGCACTGAGGCAAGCGCCACGGTTGTGGCCGGGGGACGCAGTTCCTATTGTTTGGGGTTCAGCACCAAATGACAAGATGGAGATGGACACTGAATATTGGGGTTCAGCCTGTGGGAATTCACAATGGCCTTTCCTTTTGGCAAAAGACGAGTTTATTGAGGAGAGGAGGTCACAGATAAAAGGAAGGGATTCCATGGACCCTGGGAATGGTACACACGAAATAGATCCGGGAGAGCAGAGAGTGAGACAGGGAAGGGCTTCTAACAATTACAATGGAAAAGACAAGTTCTCACTAATAGATAACAAGAAGAAAGACACTCTGAGGCATGGGGGAGGGCAGGGATACCCCTGGCAGAGTGGTAGAACCCCAAAAGGGGGTCAGCAAAGAGGACGTGGGTCATGAACATTTCTAGGGGAAATTCAACCACAGCGGGTTGACAAAACCCAGATTTCTGGCTGGACACAGCAGGGTGGGGCTGCCCACGACCCTCACAAGAGCTTTTCCTACCTGCCCCAGGGAGTGATCCTGGCAAAACTTCAGGCTCTCTCTGCCAAGCCCACCCCGTGACCCAGGACCTCATCCCTGGCGTGTTTTCTGGGCTGATGGGTGAAATCAAAAAAGCCAAGGGATGCAGGGATAGAATGCTGACAACAGGTCTGAGTCTCTGATTGTGTGACCCTGGGGAGATCACTGGCCTCCCTCGAGCCTTGTGCAGCTTTCTAAGCCCAGAAGGTACAGAGAAGGGCCCCCGTGCATGAGGGGAAGGTTTCCTCCCTGGTAAGCAGCTAGCTGCCTGCAGGATGAGCAGGGAAATACAAAGGCCCCCCAAAGCCAAGCAGATGGAGCATGTGTGTCCTTAGACTGAGGCTAAAGTCTGCCAGAGCTTGGACAGTTGTCCCATGTGCTGCCGGCATTTCCCTTCCAGATTGTCCTCTGAAAACAGCTAGGGTTACAGCCTGGAAACAGCATTTCCCTCTGAACAGAAGCAGGTTTCGGGGCTGCTCTGGCCTCCGCAGGCCTTCTGCTCTTAGGGCCTCCACAATTCTCACAGACGCTGAACTGTAGGAAGGGGTTCACCTGCACTGGGAGAGAGGAAGTTCCTCACCTGGAGCTCCCTAGCTTCCTGAAATCACCATCTGGTTCGTTTTATTTTAATTTATTTTTGGAGGCAGTCAGGATGTTGCCCAGAATCACCCAGCCAGTTAGTGTCTGAGGCTAGATTTAAATTCAGGTCTTTCAGACCCGGGAGCCAGTGCTCTAACCACTGCACCACCCAACTGCTCCGCCATCTTGTTTTTTTTTTTTAAATAAAGCTTTCCTTAGACTCTGCTAAAATAAGATCCTACTCGTGTCCTAACTCTTCCTCAATCTGGCTTTCTCGCGGGGCACAGATCGAGAGGCCATTTCAGAACTTGAAAATTGTCTCAAGGAAACCCGGAAATCTGCTGGCGTGAATGCCTTGTATTATGCGGGAATATTTCTTTGGCTGATGGGTAAAAATGAAAAAGCCAAAGAGTACGTGGACCGAATGCTCAAGGTGTCCAGCGGGTCCAGAGAGGTGAGGCCGGGGCCCCCCGCCGGGCTCCAGGGGGCAGCTTGTGGGGAGAACCCCCACAAGCCAACAGGAGCACCACGGACAGCATCCTCCATGGCCAAACGCATGGGGGAAGGGGGGGGACAGGGATGGAATCTGGGTTCATAGAGCTTGGGAGAGGCGCTCCAGATTTAAAAGGCAACCAGGGTAGTGCACGAGGGGCAGGGCAGCCTCTGGGAAGCTCTAGGTGGGGGGGATGTTGCTCTGGCTAGCAGGACCTTCTAGTGCCAGCATCCCAGCACCGAGGCAGCCACCTGGAAGTTACTCAGAGAGCCAGCAACGTAGGGTGAGCTCTCTGAAAGCCCCCCCGTTTTCCTCTTCCAGGGCTACGTGCTCCGAGGATGGGTGGACTTTACGTCTGACAAACAGCACAATGTCAAGAAGTCGATCAAGTACTTCGACCAGGGGATTCGCGACACTAAGGACGTGTTGGGCCTGATGGGGAAGGTAGGAGCAGGGCCAGCATGTCCAGGGCCAGGGATGTGTCCAGTGTGGACCACAGCAACTAAAAAGGAGTCAGCTCCTTGGCACTGAAGGGGCCTGACAGACTTGGGCAGGCCTGTAGTGCTTTAGGGGAGCCTGAGGAAGCCTGGGCCTTTGCCCCCTTCCTCCCAGCAGGGTCTTGCTCTCCATAGGCCTCTGTTCCCTCCCAGGAGGGGGGCCCCACTGCTCTGTTACATCAAGTCTCCTGCATTGGCCATCTTCCCTTAATGAGCCACAGGGCCCCTCAGGCTCTCCTGGGCCTCCTCCCTTTGGGTGAAGACCAAGCCTCAAGGCTGGAAGATCCTCCCTGGGTGGAAGGTCTCAAGCTTGCAGCTTCCCTTAGCCGAACCCCAGAGCCTCCCCAGGCTCTCACCTGGTGACAGAGCTCCCAGAGGGGATGGTCACCAAGGCACAGAGGCCAGAAGCGGTCCTCGGGGGCTGGCTCTCGACTGGGGTGTTCTAGGCAGTGTCTGGATCCTCACTGAGGGAGCAGACAGATCCCACAACTGCCCCCCGCAGCAGACTTCATCTGGCCCGAATCCGCGGGCACCTGAACTAAGGGTTCTTTCTGCACCTTCCCTCCACAGGCAAACTATTTCATGATGCAACAGAATTACTCGGGCGCACTGGAAGTTGTGAATCAAATTACAGTTACATATTTTAACTTCATCCCAGCATTCATTCTGAAGATGAGACTCTTTTTGGCCCAGCAGGACTGGGAGCAAACTGTTGAAACAGGAAACCGGTAAGGGAAGAAATCCCAAGTGACTAGTTTAAGGATGCTCTCTCTCTCTCTCTCTCTCTCTCTCTCTCTCTCTCTCTCTCTCTCTCTTTCTCCCCATATAGATAGATAGATAGATAGATATCGATATAGACATAGACATAGACATAGATATAGACGTAGATGTGGACATGGACATGGATATAAACATAGACGTGGATGTGGACATGAATGTGGACATGGATATGGATGTAGACATAGACATAGACATGGATGTGGATGTGGATATGGATATGGATATAGACATAGATATAGACATAGATACAGATATAGATACAGACATAGACATAGACATGGATATGGATATAGACATAGATAAACATAGACATAGATATATGCCATTTTGATTTTTCCTCCAGTAGCCTTAGGGATTTCCCAAACTAACAGAGAGAGAAAGCTTTATCTCACAGCCTCATCCCATGGACCTCTCCTCCCATTGGTCTCTGCGGGAGCCGCCCCATGCCCTGGGGAACCAGGGCAGCCTTCAGGAGCTCTGCCTGTCATCTCCCACTCCTACAGCCAACATGAAGCATGTAGTAATACCTGCCAGGCACTTCATCTAAAGCCTAGTGGGGGAGCCCATTTTAGAGCATGCCCATTATAGAGGCATGGATAAAGCCTGTCAGTCACAAGGTGGCCCAATTGCCTCCTTTGCCAGCCTTAAACATGGGCAGCTCTCTTGTGGGATTGGCAAAATCAGGATCTGGCAATGTCCCTTCTGACATCTTTCCATGGCCCTTTGGGTCCTCTCCAGAGCTGACCCATCCAAGAGAAGGGCACCAGGACTTGAGGGTTGGAAATACACTTTGAAAGTGCTTTTTTAAAAAACAAACAAACAAACAAACAAAAAACAGCCCTTCAATCCTCACCTCAGACTTAAGTTTCAAGGGCAGCTCAGTGGTGCAGTGGAGAGAACAGTGGAGTGGAGAGTCAGGAGGACCTGAGTGAAATCCAGCCTCAGACACTTACCACTTCCTGGCTGTGTGACCCTAGGCAAGTCACTTAACCCCAATTGCCTCAGCAAAAAACAAACAAACAAAAATTTAAGTTTCATAGAGAACCTCTCTCCCTTCCTTACCATTCACTCAATTCTGCCAAAGCTAAAATACATATATATATATATATATATATATATATATATATATATATATATATATATATATATATTTATGTGTTTTCCTTTCTTCCTTTGACTTTTAGTGCCTCCCAGATCCTCCATAGCCACGGGCTGTGCCTCCGGCAGAGGACGGCACCCAGGCTTGAGCCAGGGATGTGTCCAGTGTGGACCATAGCAACTAAAAAGGAGTCAGCTCCTTGGCACTGAAGGGCCTGACAGACTTGGGCAGGCCTGTGGTGCTTTGGGGGAGCCTGAGGAAGCCCAGGCCTTCCACTGCCTCTCCCCGAGGATGCTCCAGGCTGGATTAGCACTCTGGTCCTGAGATTCTGCCCTCCCACCCACCCACCCACCCCCAGGGAGGTGCAGGAAACCTCTAATACCCAGAATTCTGCATTCTCCCATTGAAGCAGAAAGCTTATTGGGAAAAACCTTTGGGGGCCAGCCACAGGACTTGCAGCACTGAGCTCCGCCATGGAGGCTCCCCAAAAGCGGACCAGAACACTGAGAGGTGGCACAACCAGGATGGATTCATGACTTGAATCCAGACCTTCTGGGCCCTAAGGCTGGATCTTTATTTACCAGAACAAGCTGTTTCTTTCATTGCCAGTAGGACTTAAGAAGAGTTCGATTTTTTTTCTTATGTTTCTCAGAACATTTTTCAGCTAAGTGGTACAGTGGTTAGAGCCCTTGACCTGGAGTCAAAAAGGCTCCAGTTCAAACCCAGCCTCAGATACTTACCAGCAGTGTGACCTTGGACAAGTCATTGTCTACCTGTTTCCTCAGCTGTAAAATGTAAAATGTTGTTCTTACTAGCACGCTTCTACCCCAGGAGGTAATCACTAGCTAAACACTGGCCTCTCTCAGCATGAGAACGGCTTGCTTTGCACCTGGAGGCCCGAGGAGTGCACTCCTGCTGTTCCTCTGCCTGCAGCTTCTGCACCAGCTGGGAGGTCGGGCCTCCAGGCATTTGCCACTAAGTGACCTTTCAGCGTCACCCAGCCCGGCCTTCGGCTCCTTCCAAGGGGCCACAGCCTCCGCTGCTCTGTGAGCTCAACCGAGGCCTTGGCTCAGTGATCTGTAACCTGGGGCTCACGGGCCCAAGGTTCTGGGAGAAGCTTCCAAAGGTACATGACTTTGGGGGGGGGGGTGTCCATCAGCCCCTCCCTGGGGCTTAGCGGCCACTTATTTGGGAAGGGAAGCGAACGCCGCTCTGAGAAGTCCTTGGCCCGACCCGGTGTCCACGACACAGAAACTTAACTGCACCTTCTTCTCCAGCCGTCCTAGCCAACCCAAAGCGTCCCAGAGACCCCAGAAAGTTGTCCTTCCACACGTGGCCCAGCATGGGTGCTCCTAGAGCAGGCTCGTGCAGGGCAGGCTCTCCCAGAGCAGGCTCGCCCAATATAGGCGGCTCACCCAGGGCTCGCCCGGGGGCCTGGCTTGTTCAGCCTCACCTAACGTGGAGGAATTCCTCTTCCTGTTTCAGAATCTTGGAGAAAGACGAGAACAACATCGACGCCCGCCAGGTCCTGGCCGTGCACGAGTTTGCCAGGGAAGGAGATATCAGCGAAGTAAGTGCTCTGGAGGATTAAGGGAAGCCAGCTCATGAGGACTCCTTTCTCCAGGCTCTCGGGCTGGGCCTCCCGCTCTCAGCCTCCTGTATCCCCAGCCTCCTGCTGTTCCCTCCACTCAGTGCTGTTTAAATAGGGCTGATTGCAGCAGTGCTGCAGAAAGACGAGCCCCGGGTGACTCTGTTGCCCCTCAAGGTCTCGGTGACATTTTTAAATGAGGAGCATGGCTGAGCTGACCTCCAAGCCTCCTCAGAGGCTGGCATTCCGTGCCCTCTGGTTAATGAGTGGTCAGGGATGGCTGGCCAAGGCTGGGGGTGCCCACAGGATTTCCCGGTGTGGCTCCCCGGCCAGGAGCTCTCCAAGGGCAGTTCCAGTCAGTCTCGACTGCCGACGCACAAAAAGACCCCGTGTCAACCCCACATCGACCCTGTATCAACCCCAGATTGACCCCATATCGACCCCATCTCAACCCTGTAGTCCAGTAGTGATAAAAACAGCTAACACTAGAGCTTGGCCATCAGTGGCTTTGTTCCGCCCTCTTGGGATGCAGGAGCTTTCCACCAGACCTGCTGCTGCACCCCCCTCTGCCCATCATCTCCAGATAGAGCGCTCCTCAGCAACAGGCTGCATTTTATTTTTTTATTTGTTAGTTTAGTAATTAATTAATGCATAAATAAATACCCACAAAGAGGTTTGGGGAGCAGAGGTGGCCCAGTGGAAAGAGCGCTGGGGCTGGTATCAGGAAGGCCCGAGGGCAGATCGTCTCCGACACTTTTTAGCTGTTCCTTCACTGTCTGCCTCAGTTTCCTCATCTGTAAAAGAGCTGGAGAAGGAAATGACAAACTACTCCAGTGTCTTTGCCAGGAAAGCCCCCAATGGGGTCACAGAGAATCATACAGGACCGAACCACCACAAGAACCAAGTGTTTTCTCACTCATCCCCTCTCTGGCAGGGCCTCGGTTGTGCAGCCCCCCAGCAGGTGCCCATCCTCAGCAGGAGCGTGGCGGTCATTCCCCTGCAGCTTAGGGATCCCCCCTTCCAATCTTGGGGGCTGATGGACACCCCCCCTCCAAAGTCATGTACCTTTGGAAGCTTCTCCCAGAACCTTGGGCCCGTGAGCCCCAGGTTACAGATCACTGAGCCAAGGCCTCGGTTGAGCTCACAGAGCAGCGGAGGCTGTGGCCCCTTGGAAGGAGCCGAAGGCCGGGCTGGGTGACGCTGAAAGGTCACTTAGTGGCAAATGCCTGGAGGCCCGACCTCCCAGCTGGTGCAGAGGCTGCAGACTAAGTGCTTGGGAGCCTAGGCCAGGGTTCAAAGTCTGAGGAAAGATTGGAAGCCCGGACTTCTGCAGCCTCACCAAGAATGAGTGAGAGGAAGAGCTGCTGGAGGGGCCGCCTTTTATCTCCTTCGGTATTGCTCGGTACATAGCAGGTGCTTAATAAATGTGCACTGACTACTGACAGAAGGAGTGCAATCTACCAAATACAACTGATCAACTCCCACCGGGAGGTGACTGAGAGCTTTCTGTCCCTGTGGCCAGAAAACAAAATTGAGATCGAGGTGTCATGTTTGGAGCAGCAAAGGCTGCTGGGCCAGGGAAAGCCGGTCCTCTGGGGCTCACTTTGCCCTTTCCTGCAGGCCATCAACCATGTGAGAAACCTGATTAAGGCTTTGGAGACTAAGGAGCCCCAGAACCCGAGCCTCCATCTGAAGAAAATCATCGTCATCAGCAGGCTGGTACGTGGGGAGCCTCCCCCTGGCTCTGGGGGGAGCCTCCCACCTCCCAAAGCCTCTTCCCAAGAAGTGCCTGGTTCTCAGTGCTCTGGAAACGCTTCTAGAGCCTGAGCTCCCTGTGACCTCCAGTGCTGGGGCCAAATCCGCTGCTGAACATGCCTTCCAGGGCAGCGAGGGAGCCCGAGGGCCCGTGCTCCAGCCCCAAGGGTCTGTGATCCAGCCCCAAGGTCCCATGCTCTAGCCGTGAGGGCCCCATGCTCCAGTCCTGTCTCCTCCACTGGGGTTCAAGGGACGGAGGGCTCAATCCCTCATTTTGTCTCCAGCTGATGGAGTCTCATGAACACATCTGCAAAAAGATCTTGGGGTTCCTAGTGGATTGTATACAGCCTCACGTAATGGGCACGTGGGGCTGCATCAGGGGGGCAGTTTTCAGGAAGAAGGGGGTGATGGCACGAGACTATCCTGCCCCGGTCTGATCTCTGGAGGGCTGTGTTGTGTTCTGGGCACTCGAGGGTAAGTGGGGCAGGATGGGAAGGCCGCAGAGTACCCCGAAAGGGCCAGCCAGGGTGGCTGAGGGAGCTGGCTGAGGGCCTCCTCCACCCCTGGGGCATTCTGGGTCGGTCTCAGACACCAGCTTGGGGGAGGCAGAGAGGCAGCTCTGAGCTCAGTGACCGGGAAAAAGCTCCAACAGCTAGTGCCCTGAGGTGGACTGTGCCGCCCACTTTGGGGCCCTCTTCAGCTCCGGGCTGGATGATGAGCTGCTGGGTCTGTTGTAGTGGAGCCGTAGTCCCCAGTTTAAGGGGGCTCCCCGGCTCTCTGGGTCGCGCCTTGTAAGCCAGACTTTGGAGGGCCTTCCTGGCGGCTCCGACTCTCAGGCCCGGCACTGCCGGCTCTTTCTTTGGCTGGCCCGGAGCCGGGCAGAGACCCAGGGGCTTCCCTTGCTAAGGCCACTGGCCGGACTTTTCCTTGCAGTGTGGGAAGCACCAGCTCATCCTGCAGCAGATCTACAGCTTCATCGAGCGCACCTTCATCTCGGCGCCCTCAGATGCCCAGTTTGCCAATGAGCTGGGCTACCAGCTCATCCTTCAGGAGAAGGTGAAGGAAGCCACTCTGTGGTACACGGAGGCCATGAAGCTGGACGAGAGCAGCATGTCAGCCCTGATAGGTCTCTGGCCTGGGAGGCCTGGGGAGCCTGGGAACCCTAGGGGACCTAGGAGGCCTGGGGAGCCAGGGAGACCTAGGGAGACCTAGAAGGCCTAGGGAGCCTGGGAGGCCTAAGGAACTGGGGAGCCATAGGGGGACCCAGGAGGCCGGGGAGCCCTAGGAGGGCCTGGGAAGCCTGGGGTTGGCCTAGGAGACCAGTGAGGGCCTGGGAGGCCTGGGGGGGTGGGGCAGCCTTGAGCCTCACATGGTCCGAGGTCAGTCCTGAGTCCAGGGAGACTTTCAAGTATGAACAAAGGCCCATGTGCGTGACAGAGCAGGACCCCCTTCTAAAAGAACAGCTCCTATGGCCAGCCTTTGTTTTTGTGACTTAACTTCCCTGTATCACTGCTCCCTCCCTCTTCTTTGTTGTCTTTTAAAGAGGAAGGAGGAAAACAATTCTGGCAAAATCAGCCCGGGGCCTGAAATCCCTGACCTCCCGACCCCTGGACCTCTGCTGGGGGGGGGCGGGGGGGTGTAAGAGGGAGGGGTGGGGGGCAGTGGGAGGGGCTCCTTCCCCTTGGTTCCCTAGATGTGGGAAACCAGAGGCTCTTTCTTCTGTCCCCTGCTGGGGGCGCCGGGAAGGCCGAGTGAGTTCCCTTGGGGGCCAGGCAGGGTTTGGGCTGGAGAACTCCCAGCTGGATCATCTGTAGCCGCTGTGGTCCCTGAGGCATGGGAGACCTGGACTTCCCCCCCCCCACACACCCCCCGGGCTTTACGGCCCTTCCTGTGCATTGGGCAGCCCCCGGGAGCTGGTGCTGAAAGGACAAAGCAGGCAGCGACTGACTCTTCACCTCCTGATCTTAAAAAAAAAGGCCATGGGGAGCTCAGATGGAGTACAGTGAGGGGGCCACTCTGACTCCATGCCCTTCCTCTAATACCTTCTATAATCTTTAAATGACCCCAACAAAGCGTGGAAGTTCCCCACTAGAAGCCCCAGTGTCCGAGGCCCCAGTGCTCACTTGTGCTCAGGGACCTAGCTCAGTCTTGTCAGGAGGCTGACCGGGACATGGTTCCCTTTGTGTGTCTGGACTGCAGGTATCATTTGGTGTCAGATCCTGGAGGGCAACCTGGAGGAGGCAGAGCAACAGCTGGAATTCCTAAAGGAAGTTCAGCAATCCCTGGGGAAGTCTGAGGTCAGAGGTCACCTTATTTCTCCCATCCTCCTCCAGCCCTTCCCCTCTCTACCTCAAGCTTTAGCATAAGGAGCCAGACCTGGATCCTTCCAGGACATTGTTGGGAGGGCTCCTGGGCAGGCCCGGGAGGGCAGGGGTCAGGCCTGAGGCCCTGCCAGGTGAGCCCGAGCGGAGCCCAAGCGCCTTCTCCCGCACAGGTCCTGACGTTCCTGCAGGCCCTCCTGGCCTCCAAGAAGCACAAGAGCGAGCAGGTGGCCACAGCCCTGCTCAAGGAGGCTGCCGAGCTGCACTTCTCCAACATGCAGGGCCTCCCCCTCAGCATCGAGTACTTCGAGAAGCTCAACCCCACCTTCCTGGTGAACATCGTCAAGGAGTACCTGTTCTTCTGCCCCAAGCAGGTGGGCCGGGCTCGAGGAGCCTGCTCCGGGAGGCGGGCGGAGGGCATGGAGGCAGGCAGAGGGGCACGGAGGCAGGGAGCCCCCCTGCACGGGCACTGAGGCAGCTTGGAGGGGACTGAGACGGCTTGGAGGGCACTAAGGTGGGGCAGGGCCCGCAGTGAGCCTGGGCGGGCAGTGAGGCGGTGTACTTCAAGATTCCAAGTGGCCTCCGCCACACAGATGGCAGCTCCCGGAGAGCGGAGAAGGGGCTGCTGAGGAAGGGCTTGGCCCGGGCACCACACGCCTGCTGCCCCAGTGGGCCTCTCTGAGCTGGCCTCCCCTGGCAGGGCAGGGCAGACTGCCAGATGCGAGAGGAGCCCGGCCCTGAGGTCATGGACCCAGGCCCTGAGCGAGGACTGAATGGCTTCCAGTCATGCTCCCCCGCTAGTGTCCCTCTCCATGGATGGAGGACTGGGCCAGAGTGGGCATTCAGGGGCCAGAGCGGGCATTTGGGGGCCAACCCCCAGCCCCACCTGCAGCTTCTCCCAGAAGAGCCTTGGCTTCAGTCTCTGAGGAGGCCCCCAGAGAAGGCCCTGAAGGCTGTCCCACTCTCCGGGCTGCTGACAGCCCAACCGCATTTCCCTCCCAGCCCAGATCCCCGGGCCAGATCATCTCTCCTCTCCTCAAGCAAGCGGCAGTGATCCTGAACCCCGTGGTCAAAGTGGCCCCGGCCCTGATCAACCCGCTGTATCTCATGGCCCAGGTCAAGTACCTGTCAGGTGAGCTGCAGCGGCCAGCCCCTCACCCGCCGGGAGAGACTCATCTTGGGCAAGCACGTGTGAGGCGCTTCCCAGATCGTCCCGGTCCCCAGGCTGAGTGTCCTCCCCCTCAGCTCTCAGCTCTTCCAGAGTCCCCCCAAATCCCCACAACTCCCAGGTCGCACCTTTCCCTGAGCCCTCCCCCGCCGCTCTCCTGGCTTCCCAGTGAGGCCATCGAGCCCCTCCCGGGCAGTGCCCAGCCTTCCGTTTCCTCCTGGCCCCTAACATGTCTATCAGATAAGGGGGGGTGAATGGAATCCCCCCTTAGTGGCCACCTTCCTGCTGAGACCAGCTTCCCCACCGTCCCAGCACGTGCCCTCCCCCAGATCCCTCCTCAGCTCCTGGGATTGGGCACAGCAAAGACCCAGCAGCACAGGTGGAGTGTGGGTACCCCTGGACTTTCTTTTCTAATTCTTTGGAAAGCTGGAAAAGATCATAGAGCTCAAGGGGGCTCCCATGCCCTCTGAAGGAGTCTGCTCTATCCTCGAGGCAAAGGGAGCCATGAGAGGTCCTTGAGCAGGGAAGTGATAGGGTCAGACCCTGCCTTTGGAGATTAGCAAGAGGTAGAAGGACTAATTGGAAGGGATTGCAATAGTCCAGACAAAAGTGCGAGGTCCCAAGCCGGGCTTGGCGGCAACACGAGGAGAGAAAGGAGGCCGGAGCAAGAAACGGAGCAAAGGCAGAATCCTCAGGACATGGCAGCCCAGGGGCCAGGGGGCTTCGGGGAGGGAAGAGGGCAGGATTCAGGGCACGCAGCCAGTGACTGGGGGTGGGACGCTCAAAGGGAACAGGGAAATCTGGGAGGGCAGAGTCTGGGCAAGACGAGGCTCTCTTTGGGCTGGGCTGATGGGCGGTTCCAAGATGGCCCCGGGGCCAAGCTGCTGGCTGGGAAACCTGGTGCTGCTCTTCCCCAGGGGAACTGGAGAACGCCCAGAGCACCCTGCAGAGATGCCTGGAGCTCGACCCCACCTCGGCCGATGTTCACCTGCTGATGGCCCAGATCTACTTGTCCCAGGGCAACTTCACCATGTGCTCCCACTCCTTAGAGCTGGGGGTCAGCCACAACTTCCAGGTGAGCGCGTCTGGGAAGGGCAGCCAGGCGAGAGACTGAGGCTCTGCCCTCTGTGAGCTGCCCCAGACCAGGGACCACGCTCTTGTGAATCACTTTCACGCCCCCGGCAGTGCCTGTTGTATCTGGGAGGACTAAGTGTGGATCTGTTGCCTCTCTGGGCCTCTGAACCACGGCCCTGGTGGGAAGGAGGAGGGTCTGTGCCCCTTCTTCCTCGGGGGCCTCCGCATTGTAGTTGGCTGAGGGAGGACCACCCCCCAGACCCCCATACCAGGCTTGGGCGGCAGCCGTCCCTGCTGAGCCCCGGCACGTGTCGCTTCCCAGGTGCGCGATCACCCTCTGTACCACTTCATCAAAGCCAGAGCCCTCAACAAGTCGGGGGACTACCCAGAGGCCATCAAAACCCTCAAGATGATCATGAAGCTCCCCACCATGAAGAAAGGCGAGAACAAGAAGAGCAGGAGCTCCGGCATCCAGCCCAGCGAGCGGGTGTCCATCTTGCTGGAGCTCGCCGACGCGCTGCGCTTAAACGGGGAGCTGGTAAGGGACGCGGCCGGCCTTCCTCCCCCTAAGTGGGCACGGCGGGGAGGGGGCAGGAGCCCGAGCGCAGCGGGGGGCTCTGTCCGCTGGCGGCTCCGGAAGCTCCCTGGGCCTAAGACAGAGGGACTGCCAAGCGGCAGACTTGGGTGAGCCCCGGCTAAGACCACGGCAGCCGGGCCAAGGATAGGAGGGATGGGAGGGAGCCCTTCCCAGGAGGGAGAGAGGAGACAGAGAAGCCGCACTATAAGATACTCTAGAAATGACACGTTGAATCGTCCAAAATCGCTACTAAATTTCTGATGGAAAAGAAAATCAGTCAAATAAAAACCTTGGGCAAATCCTGACTATTAGCCAGAATTCATACAGCGCTTTCCCATTTGCAGAGCGCTCTGTGTCTGTTAACCAAATTGATCCTCCCAACACTGGGAGGTAGATGCTATGATTATCCCCATTTTACAGTTGAGAAAACTTAGGCAGATGGAAGTTAAGTCAGACACCCTAGTGTCTGACATTGGCTTTGAAGCCAGGCCTTGGCTCCACATCCGGGGCTCTGGCCACTGACAGACCCTTTCTGTAAAGACTGGAGTTTCTTTTGGGAATGAAAGAATGGATCCAAACTCAGATTTCCTGTTTGAGTTTTCCCTAGAAAACCAGTTGTAGAGTTGGAATTCCCAGAAGTCACAGTGACCCTAGGAGGAGACCGCCCCCCCCCCCCTCCCAGTGCAATGCTAGGGCTGCCACAAGGGGGCTGGGCTAGGGAACGAGGGGGCCGGGAGAGATGGACCCAAGCCCCCAGCTGGGCACAGAAGGCCAAAAATGGCCCCCCTGACAGCCCTGCCCATTGAGGTTCACCTTCCCGGGGACACAGACCGCACTATTTCAGCTCGGGGAGAGGGGGGTCGGAAGGACTTCCCCGATGGGCGGCTCCAAAGCTGGGTGGGGGGAGGGTGGCTGGGGCTGGCAGGCCGGCCCGGCTGCATGGGGGGTGCATGAGTGGGGGTATAGTAGGCAAAGGAAGACCCGCCCCCTGCAGTAGGAACCATTGATGCCTCTTGAGCAGGGGAGTCCCTGTGGCTCAGAAAGGGGGTTTCCTCAGCCTGGTGGAGGGTGGGTCACAGCAGAGGGACATAGGGGGCGGCTGTCAGTCAGCGGCTGTGGCAGCAGCAGCGCAGGGTCTGAACAAGGGGAGGGAGCCCGAGGTGGAAACAAGACTCGGCCTCCGTGTAACCAAGCAGGGGGAGCCTGGGTGCCTGGGGGGGGGGGGGGGGGCTGGGGGGGAGTGTCTGTGTCTGTGGGGGGGTGTATGTGGGGGGTGCATTTGTGGGGCACAGGGAGCTGGGACAGGGAGAGGGATCTGGCCCGAGCCCATCCGGGACTGCTGGCGCTGGAGGGAGAAGAGGCCTGGACTCTGCACACAAGCAGTCACTGGCTCCATGCAGGGGGAGCTGACAGAAGGGAGGGGGGTACCTTGGGGAGGGTGTGGGGGGGTGGGGGGAGGGGAGGGATTCTCTTAGCACAGGAGCCAGGGAAGCAGGCAGACAGGTGGGAGAGGAAGCAGAGACCAGTCCTGGTGCGGTGGGTGGGGCGGGGCCGGGGCCTGGGGGCTCCATCTGCCTGGGGAGGCTCCTCCCTCTCCCCTCCTGGCTGTCGGCCAGTTCCAGCCCCCCTGACGGCCGGGCCCCACCCACCCCACGCCCTCCCAGCTCTCTTGGCCGCTGTCCAGGGGAGCTCCTGCAGGGCGGGGCACGAGCATCCTGCCTCTGTCAGCACCAGCAGCGGCAGGTGGACAGTCAGGGGGCCCTGGGTTCAAGGCCCGGCTGCGTAACTGGGCGGCCCCTTACCTTGCCGCGACCCCGGGCCCTGAGGTGCCTCTGAGCACGTGCCGGGGCAGGGGCCCCTCCCTGCGAGTCCTCTGTGCACACACATGTGCAGCGCATTGGATACATGCGCCACGTGCACGGCACACAAACAGCACGTGCGCGCACACTGCGCCTGCGCCCACAATGCACCTGTGCCACGGGCATCACACGTCGGCCCGCACGTGCGCACACACTCACTCACACGTGTGCGCCCGCCGAGCCGCCTCCCTCCCCCGCAGCACGAAGCCACCAAGATCATGCAGGACGCCATCAACGAGTTCAGCGGCACGCCCGAGGAGATCCGCATCACCATCGCCAACGTGGACCTGGCGCTGAGCAAGGGCAACGTGGAGATGGCGCTGGGGATGCTGAGGAACATCACGCCCAAGCAGCCCTACTACACCGAGGCCAAGGAGAAGATGGCGCACATCTACCTGCACACGCGCAAGGACATCCGCCTCTACATCAGCTGCTACAGGTGGGGGAGGCAGGGGGAGGGCAGGGGGAGGGGAGCAGGGGGAGGGGCGGTGTGTGCCCCAACACCTGTTCTTAGCGGCATCTGGGGCGCACAAGGAGGGAGGAACTGGTGGGGGGTCCCCTCAAGCGTCCCCAGCACCTGCGGGTAACGCTCCCAGCGGGAGGCAGGACTGGGCACCTGCTGGTCCCCGGGCACTGGGCTGCCCAGCCTGGATTGGGCAGAGACCTCGCCAGGCCCCGTGGAAGAGCTCAGGCCGCCTTTACTGCAGAGGATGAGGCCGCCAGACCCCGGGGAGACCCAGGGAAGGAGCCTTTCCCAGCAGCCCTGGGCCGGGGGGTTCCTGACTCCTAGATCTAAATCCAGCCTCAGCCACTTCATTTCACCTCTGTTTGACTCAACTTCCTCATCTGTAAAATGGGGATCATAGAGCCCCCACCTCAGGGTATTCATAGCCCAGTGCCAGCACACAGTAGGCATCACATACATGCTTGGTCTCCCCTGCAGAGGTGGGGGCTGTTGGCTCTGCCAGCTTCGGGCTTCGCCTGGTGGGGCTAACACCCCGGTGGATGATGATGACCTAGCCAGGCCTTCAGGGTGCCAGAGTTACCCGATCACTCCTCTGGTCCTCATGAGCCAGTGAAAAGGAGGGTATCATCCCCATTTTACAGATGGAGAGACCGAGGCAGAGGGTCAGCTCCCTACCCACTACCCACTACCCCACACGGCCTCTGAGGAGCCACAAAGAAAAACTTGGCTCCAGCCTTTCAGGGGTAGAGGCCACATCCTCGGGACAGCCCCAGGGTCCCATGAGGCTGCTGCCCCTCGGGGCTTCAGTTGTGCAGTGGGCCAGAGGCTCGGGCCCCGGGGGCACTCCTGGAGCACAGGTAGTTGAGAAAAATGGCACCCGGAGAATCCACCCTCCGGCTTCTCAGGCTCCCCAAGTCACCCCCTTGCAGCCCTGCCCGGCCGAGCCCTCGGACGGGGGCACAGGAGCCCCCCTCACCCCCGGGATCTCTTTTGCAGAGAGCTCTGCGAACACTTGCCGGGCCCTCACACCAGCCTCCTCCTGGGAGACGCCTTCATGAACATTCAGGAGGTGAGGGATTGTCCTGGAACCCCGACCCCGGCCCGGGGGCTCCTGAGCCCGCCTTCGGTGGGGGCAGGTCGGCCCGGGTGCTGAAACAGGCCTTTTTGCCCCCTCCCCCGCCAGCCAGAGAAGGCTCTGGAGGTGTACGATGAAGCTTACCGGAAGAACCCTCATGACGCCTCCCTGGTCAGCAGGATCGGGCAAGCTTACGTGAAAACGCACCAGTATAACAAGGTCAGGGGGCAGGGCTGGGGGCAGGGGCAGGGCCCAGGAGGGGGGTAGGGTGGGAGGGAGGGGGAGGAGGGAGAGGGGAGGAGGGAAGGGGGGGCCGGGGGCACAAGCTCCCGAGGGGCTGGGCCAGGCCTGTGCGGCCACCGGGAGGAGACCGTAGCCGAGCACTATGGGAGGGAGCCCAAGAGTGACCCAGACACACACAGAGACACCCCAGACTTCAGGGCCAGCCCCAGTCAGGCTCAGTGTGGGACCCTGCGATGGACCCCAGCCCCCCGGAGCCCTAGCTCAGAGAGAATGGGACCCAAGAGAAGGGTCTGGAGGGGAGGCACCTTCTGTCCCAGGGGGCAGATACCCCAACAACTGAGGGTGCAAACAGAGAACGTCCTGCTTGGGCTCCTGCATAAGCCCCTCCTGTCCAGCCCAGGGCCCGCCCCCCTGTAACAGGCATCCTTGGGACGGCCAAGCTTGCCCCGAGGGCCACTGAGACCTCGTGTCTTTTCCTTAAGGCCATCAATTACTATGAGGCGGCTCAGAAGATAAGCGGGCAGGACTTCCTGTGCTGCGACCTGGCCGAGCTGCTCCTGAAGCTCAAGAAGTTCAACAAGGCCGAGAAGGTGCTGAAGCAGGCCCTGGACCACGACTTCGGTGCGTGCCCCGCCCCCTCCCGCCCCTCCGCTGGGGGGGGGGGGGTCCCGGGGAGAGCGGCTCGTGCGCATGGGCAGGGATATGCCCTGAGAGGGGGCTCTGGTTCCCTGTTTTCTAGTTAATGACATCCCTTCCATGATGAACGACGTCAAGTGCTTGCTCTTACTGGCTAAAGTATACAAGAATCACAAAAAGGAGGAAGTGATGAAGACTCTGAACAAGGTAGTGAGCCGGTGTAGACGGGGGCTCGGGTCCGCCTCTCCCCAAGGCCAGGGGACAGTGAGGGAGGCCGGCAGCTTGAGCGGGGTCCGGGGACACCCCCAAACTAGAAGGGAAGACTTTCCGTCGTGGTTATGGGTGACTGTGAGGACTCGCTAGTTTGTGGGTGACCCTGACGCCGTGAACACTTACTGGACAGTCACAGGCCCAGGGCGACCCTCCCTCAGAGGGAAAGATCTGGCCGGAGCAGCTTGCTCTGGGACTGAGCCCTAGAAATGGCCCTCCTGGCACGGGCCCCTCCCGGCTGGCGGGCACCCAGCGGGGCTGAGCCCCGGAGCCCGAGCACAGGGCTCAGTGCCCGACCTGGTTCGCCGCAGGCCCTGGACATCCAGTCGAGGATCCTGAAGCGGGTGCCCCTGGAGCAGCCCGAGATGCTGCCCTCCCAGAAGCAGCTGGCCGCCTCCATCTGCGCCCAGTTTGGGGAGCAGCACCTCTCGGAGCGGGACTACGTGAAGGCGGTCAAGGCCTACAAGGACGCCCTGTCCTACTCCCCCATAGACAACAAGGTGAGGGCTGCGGGTGGGGAGACCCCGCGCCCGCCTCAGCCACTGCCCAGAATTCTGAGCGGCGGGGCCTGGGCCCGGGCGGGGAAGGGCCTCCTCCTCCAGTCTCCCTGCTTGGGTCCTTGGAACCCTGCCAGAAGGGCCATGACCGGGAAGGGAGGGTTCCTGATGCTTTTCTTTTCCATAATGAAATGATTCTCCTTGTAATCCTAGACCACATTCTGGTCTAGGAAAAATGCCCTCTGAATGTGAACAAGCCAATCAGAGCCGTGCTGGGAATTCTGGGAGGCCTTTCCTGCCGCTCAGGCCTTCCCCTCTCAGATTACCTTCCTCTGCTTTCCTAGCATCCACATTAGAAAGTCAGACCAAATTTATTAAGTGCTTCCTCTCCACATTTCCCTCCCCCCCACCAGTGCCTGGTCTGGCAAACTCTTAGCAAATGCTTAGTGACAGACCCAACAACTGCTTTTATTTCCCCCCCCCCTTTTTGTTTAGTATCTTATTTTCCCCCAGTTACATGTAAAAACGCTTGGGACGTTTGTTTTTAAACGTTGAAGTTCCAAATTCTCTCCGTCCCTCCCAAGGACTTTGACCTGGTTTATACACATATAGCCGGCCCAAACTTTTCCACGATAGTTACGGTGAAAAAGAAAACAGACCAAAAGAAAGAAAAAGAAAAAAACATTAAGAAAAGTTGAGTTGAAAAAGCTCAGACCCCATCAGCTGCTCCTCTGAATGTGGAGGGCATTTCTCCCCCCTCCTCCGGTCGTCTGGGATCCCGGGAGAGCCACGTTATTCCTGGCCCATCCTCTGAGCACCTGCAGGATCTTTGGGCAGAACCATTTCCCGTCATGGTGCGGAAATCTTGCCAGGTTTTTCTGAGCGCATCCTGCGCCTCATTTCTCACAGCACAGTGGTACTTGGCATGCGTTTACCAGAGCTTGTTGGTATCCCAGCAAGCCGACGGGCATCCTAGCAACGTCCGCTTCTTTGTCCCCAGAAAAGAGCTGAGGGTTTTATACATATGGGTGGGTCTGATTTTTTTTTTCCTGGATGACTAGTTTTAGAAAGCCATATCGACAAGCATCTATTGGGCACCGTGGTAAGTGCTGGAGAGCAAAGACTAAAGGAAAACAATCCCAGCCTGGAAGACCTTGTGCTGGGGGAAAGAGGAGCCTGGGAGGGGCAGTTATGGGGCTTTAGGGGTGTGTGTACACAGCTAAGCAAACACAAGGTAAGTTCATCCTCAGCTGGGAGTTCAAGGAAGGCTTCCTGTAGGAGGCCACCTCTCAGGAGAGCCCTTGAAGGTGGAGTGGAAAGGCCTTTTAGGCCTGGGAGGGACCTCCATCCAAAAGCACAGAGATAGAGTTGAAGTGTGGGGAATCGTAACAGTGAGGAACCTGAAGTCACCTTGGAAAAGTCCATGAGAACTAGATGGTGGAGGGCATTAAAAACACCAACCATTTGTCCAAGAGGCGATAGTGAGCTATGGATTTTCAGCAGGGCAGTGACATGGTCAAACCCTCAGCTTAAGATGTCTTATTGACAGCTCTGGAAAAAAATGGATTGGAGGAGGGAGGGCCTGGGAGCAAGGAGACAAGAAGCAAAGGGGCCCAGCCTGGGGCAGCCCAGGAGGACAAAGAAGGGCCATGACCACAGGAGGGTCAAGTGTGGGAGCCAGTAGGAGGGGATGGCTCAGAGTGACATGGTGCTGCTTGGGCGAGTGGGCCAGAGCTGGGACACCCCCCACAGAAGCAGGGAGGAAGGATGAGGGAAGGGAAGCTGGTGAGCTGCCCCCTTCCAGAAGGGCGTGACACGGCGCTTACAGCCCGATGACTGACTCCAAGCAGTGTGTCCCCCAGCAGGGTCGTGAGTCCTGGCTCGAGGAGGTTCTCTGAGCCAGAGCCAGGAATGACAGGGCACTAGTGGGCACCTGCTAGTGGGGTGAGCTCCTGCCTGCTGGGAGATCTAGGGAAGAGCTGGGGGGAACCCTTGCACCTGGGGAGCGCCATCCAGATGACGAGCCCCTCCTTGCTGCAAGGAAAAGCAAGCAGGCCTAGGAAGAATCAGGATTGGGGGCAACTTAGTGCCAGGGAGCCTGGACAGAGGAGCTGCTGCTCCCCACTCCCCTTCCCCAGGTTTGCAGGACTCCCACTGTTTTCTAGATGGGAGCCAGCAGAGCACAAGAGAAAGAGATGTTTTTGTAGGAAAGGTGGCCCAGGATGCAGCGCAGCCTGGCTCAGGGCCCAGCCACCCCTCTCGCCACCTGTATTCCCCATGACATCCCAGGCTCCCCAAACAAACCAAAGATGTGTGTATTGGGTGCAGCTCTCTGCTGGGAGAGCCTTTGGCTTCCCCTCATCAGTGAGGGCCTGCCCCACTGCTCTCCTTGGCGA